>NC_069394.1:34784772-35087803 GCF_027475565.1 Acinonyx jubatus | reverse complement strand
TCAACGCAAAGTTTGACACAGGGCTCGATCCCACAAACTGTGAGATCATTACCTGAGTGGAAATCAAGAGTCAGAGGCTTAACCAACTGAGCCATCCAGGCATTCCTAGAGTAGTTAAATTCTTTTTATTTTTATTTTTATGACTTGCATTATAGTTTTATTGAGCAGTGTTTGTCTACAGCAAGAGGAAGACAAAAGTTAGGAGGACTGGGGATAGTTTTTAGGTTAGCCAACAGTAGGATTGGCCTCACTCATACTGCCTGTGTCATCTGTACGTGTAGAATATACCTCTTATCTCACCTGTTACCTGGTACAGATCAGTGCTCAATGAATCTTAACTATGATTTGCTGTTTAGAGTAGTTAAATTCTTAAGAGACAGAAACTAGAACAGTGATTGCCAGGGGTTGGGAGGAGGAGAGAATGGTGAATTAGTGTTTAGTGGATGTGGGATTTCAGTTTAGGAAGATGAAGAAGTCTGGAGATAGATGATGGTGATGGTTGTACAACAATGTGAATGTACTTAATACCATTGAAATGTATACTTGCACATCATTAAAGCAGTAAATTTTAGGTTATGTGTATTTTGCCACAATGACAAAATACTACTCCAATATAAAATCATTTAATGATGCAACTACTAAGCTCAGAGACAGAAAAGAAGGAGGGGGAGGAGGAAGAAGAGGAAGAGGAAGGAGAAGAAGGAGACAGTTCTGTGTGAACAATGATGAATATTTTTATTTTTTTTAATTTTTTTTAACGTTTATTTATTTTTGAGACAGAGAGAGACAGAGCATGAATGGGGGAGGGGCAGAGAGAGAGGGAGACACAGAATCTGAAGCAGGCTCCAGGCTCTGAGCCATCAGCCCAGAGCCCGACGCAGGGCTTGAGCTCACGGACCATGAGATCGTGACCTGAGCTGAAGTTGGACACTTAACTGACTGAGTCACCCAGGCGCCCCAATGATGAATATTTTTAATGAAAAAAAGTGAGGGCACGACAATGTGAATAACATCTTGCCATGAGCATAAACAAACAAACCCAAATAGTCTTGTGTGTGTGTGTGTGTATGTGTATCTGTCAACAAGAGCTATTTGTAAATACAAAATATAAACATACCTATGTGATTAAATATGATAGAATATTTGTGAAAGGATGCACAGTAGCTTGTAGAGTCAAGCCTCTTCAGGGGAGTACTGGTTGGCTGGAAGTTATGGTATCAGAAAAGTAATTTTTAAATATACATCTTTTTCCAATCCTTTGAATTTTGAACCACGTACATATATTAACCGTTCAAACGTTCTAAAAATATGTTTTCAATAAGAATTTGTGCAGTACCTTTGCAGGATGCATGCATAGGATTTATTAAGGCCGAAAGGAAACACAGCAGCCTGGCTGATGAAATAAATTGCACGAAGAGGTAGAAATGGAAACTCCCACGTTGTTTCCGAAGCCAGGCAAACAAATCATTTGGACTCCCTGAGCTTAACCGAGAAGGCACAATGGGATGATCCTCCAGGTGGGATGATTGATGGGGACCAGACTGTAAGGGGCTGGCAGATTGGAGTTTATCCAGGGGGCAAAACAGAACCCTGAGAAAGACTCTGGCAGGGAAGCAAGACAAAAGAAAAGGGGATTGAAGGAAGAGAAATCCAGCAGCAGCGTGGGCTTAACCCCCAGGGTGTGAGTGGGCACTTGCCTGGGGTTTGGCAGATTGAAAATAGCAGAAAATAGGACAGACAAATCAAACAATGAGGGCAGCAGAACTCTACAGAAGAGGTCTGAGCCAGAGGAGGGGGTAACAGAGGTAGACAGAAAGATCCAAGGGCAAGACCTTGGGAAGGAGGGAAGGAGGGTGTGGTTTCTAATCCCCAGCTGCTGGTTTTGAAAGGTGGCCATGCCTCAGATTCACCTAAAGAATGTTTTTTAAAATACTGAGTCCTAGTTTTGGGGCGCCTGGGTGCCCGACTTCGGCTCAGGTCATGATCTCACGGTCCGTGAGTTCGAGCCCCGCGTTGGGCTCTGTGCTGACGGCTCAGAGCCTGGAGCCTGTTTCAGATTCTGTGTCTCCCTCTCTCTCTGACCCTCCCCCGTTCATGCTCTGTCTCTCTCTGTCTCAAAAATAAATAAACACTTAAAAAAAATTTTTTTTAAATACTGAGTCCTAGTTCCTATACTAGATTTACATAATTGGTTTAATCAACCGAGCCACCCGGGTGTCTCCCCCCCACCCTGCTTTTTTTTTAATGTTCATTTATTTATTTTTGAGAGAGAGAGAGAACACAAGTTGGGGAGGGACAGAGAGGTAGACACAGAATCTGAAGCAGGCTCCAGGCTCTGAGCCATCAGCACAGAGCCCCAAACAGGGCTCAAACACACCAACTGTGAGATCATGACCTGAGCCAAATTCAGATGCTTACAAATCTATAGAATTGGAAGTGGAGTGGATGGGGGAGGCAGTAAAAACTTAGATATTTATACTGTCTCCACCATTAGCACCCTAGTCCAAACCACCATCATCTCTCGCCCAAAATATGGCACATGTATATACTGGGTTCCCATTTCCATCCCCAGCCCTCTCCTATAGTGTATACTCTTCCTCAGGACAGCCAGAGGAATCCTTTAAAACCCAAAGTTAGATCTTGTCAGTTATCTGCTCAAAACTTTCAGTGTCTTCTTATCTCACTTAGTGTAGGATCCTAAATCCTTCCAGTGGCCTAGAGGTCCATCTTAATTTGCACCCAGCCTCCAGCTTCCACCTCTCACCTCCTAAGTCTCCCTCCACCCCAACTTACTGATTGTTAGTCACTGGCCTTATTGCTGTTTTTTTTCTTTTCTTTGCTTTTCTTTTCTTTTCTTTTCTTTTCTTTTCTTTTCTTTTCTTTTCTTTTCTTTTCTTTTCTTTTCAAGTTTATTTATTTTGAGAGACAGAAAGAAAGCACGAGCATGGGAAGGGTAGAAAGAGAGAAAGAGTCTCAAGCAGCCTCCACGCTCTCAGCACAGAGCCCGATGCAGGGCCCGAACTCATGAACCATAAGATCATGACCTGAGCTGAAACTACGAGTTGGACGCTTAACCGACTAAGTCACCCAGGCACCCCCTTATTGCTGTTTCTTGAAAAAGAACAATAAAATAAAATAAGCATGCTCTTATCTCAGGTCCTTTGCACATACTATTCCTTCTGCATAATGGCTCTTTACCCAGATGTCCCCCCAGATATCCACATATCTTCTTCCCTCACTTCCTTTAGGCCCCTTATCAGAGGTCTTCGCTGACCCCCTGTCTAAAATAACATGTCTCCATTCCCATCACCTCTATGACCCTCACTCCACTTAATTTTTTTACGGCACTCGTGACCATCTGACATATATTTATGTGTGTATTTGTCACTTATCTATGACCCTCATTCTGTTTCATTTTCCTTCATAGCACTTGTGACCATCGGAAATATGTTAATGTGTCTCTTTATCACTTATCTTCCCACGCTCAAGTGTAAGCTCCATGTGAGCCAGAATTTTTTTGTTCACTGTTGTATCCCCATGTTTAGAGAATGTGTTAGCACTAAAACATATGAGAAACATAACCAATATTTTTAATGAATAAAACTGTTTATAAGTTCCCCCAAATGAGTCTTACACAGCCACCCTGGTGTGCAACTACTGGTGTAGCTAATATGAAGTAAACTCTCAAATATTAAAATGTGGATTTGGCTCAGCATGTCTCTCAATTGGCACTGCTTTCATTGACATCCAGGGAACAGACACCACACAAGACTATCCTTTTAAAGCTATGCCTGGGGTAGGGCACCTGCTCTGGGCACATCAGGAAGCAGAAGTTCTGCTCATTTTGTTCCCTGTCTGTTCTCTGAGGCACCCACTGTTGTCATCTGGGTGGAAACAAGACTGCATCACTGAAGCCCTCGGGAAGCAGGATATGCCAGTCATCACAGGAGCCACAGAGTCTGAAGAATTCAGAACTTGCTGAGTGCTACTTTCTTTGGCTGTGAAATTCATCTTTTGGATTTTAATTTTCTAATTTGATGGTCTTAGAACTTAAATCACATGTCAGAAATAACACAACAAAGAATAGAATCGTGCTGAATAGCAGTTAAAGGGACAACCGGATAAATAATACTTTCTATGCATTAGAACGTCATCATTTATAAAAGGTTTCCACATATCTTATCACACCTTGAACCTCTCAACAGCCCTGTGATGGAGACAGTCCTGGCATCGAGGCCCCTACTTTGTAGATAAGGAAACTGGGTGTCATAAAATTGGTTGTCTTGTCAATTAAAAAATGATCCAAAGACTTTGACAGCTCACCAAAGAAGGTATTCTGATGGCAAATAGCACATGAGAAGATGCTCCGTGTAATCGGTCATCAGGGAAATGGAATTGAAAACAACAATGAGATTCCACTACACCCTGTTAGAGTGACCAAAATCCAGAACACTGACATCAAATGGCTGATGAGGATGTGGAGAAACAGGAACTCTCACTCATTGTGGATGAGAATGCAAAATTGCACAACCACTTTGGAAAAGTGAATATAGAAAACTAAACATACTCTTATCATATGATCAAGCAATTATGTTCCTTGTTATTTACTCAAAGGATTTGAAAACTTGTGTCCACACCAAAACCTGCACACAAATGTTTATAGCAGTTTTATTCATAATTGTCAAAACCTGGAAGTAACCAAGATGTTCTTCTGTAGGTGAATGGATAATCAGTGGTACATCCAGACAATGGAATATTATCCAGCACTAGAAAGAAATAAGCTATTAAACCATACAAAGACAGGAAGGGACCTTAAACACTACTAAGTGAAAGAAGACAATCTGAAAAGGCTATATATCATATGATTCCAACTATAAGACATTCCAGAAAAGGCAAAACTATGGAAACAGTAATAAGATCAGTGTTGTCGGGTTAGCAGGGAGGGAGGGATCAACAGGTAAAACACAGAGGATTTTCAGGGCAGTAAAAATATTCTGTATGATACTATAATGATGGATTCATGTCATTATGCATTTATCCAAACCCATAGAATTTACAACACCAAGAGAAAACTCTAATGTACACTATGGATTTGGGGTGATTATGATGTGTCAGTGAAGATCCATGCCATTTCATTTGATGCCTTTCACAAATGAGTCCTAACTCCCTCTTCCAAGTTCATTCTTGCAGTTTCAGTCTGCTCAACTATGGATTATATTCCCAGAAGTCCCCAGACTTCCCTGCACCTTTTTACACAATGCTCTTTTTTTTTCTATGTATTTATTTTCAGAGAGACAGAGAGAGACAGAGCATAGATAGCAAGAGTGGGGGAGGTGCAGAAAAAGAGAGAGAGAGAATCCCAAGCAGGTTCTGCACTGTCAGCATAGAGCCCGATGGGAGGCTTGATCTCATGAGCCATGAGATCATGACCTGAGCCGAAATCAAGAGTCTGATGCTTAACTGACTGAGCCACCTAGGTGCCCCTACGCAGTGTTCTTTCTTCATGAGATACTCTTACTGTTTTCTCCATCCAGCAGACTTGTACTCACCTGCACTAGTAGCTACAGGTTAGGTTGTGCTGTTGAAACAAACAACAAACTCTTTATATCACTCTAGTGATATAAAACTCAAGGTTTATTTCTCAATCATACTACCTCCCCATCATGAGTCAGCTGGGGGTTCTGCTGAGTCTTTCTTACTCAGAAACCAAGGCTTATAGAGCAGTCTGATTTGCAGGGTTGTCAGGCACTGGGACAGGGAAAAAGAGAGAGACAGAGAGAGAGAGAGAGAGAGAGAGAGCACGCCAGAGAGAGAGAGCCAAATTGAGCATCGGTTTTTAAAGCTTCCATTCAGAAATAGCATACATCAATTCCAGTCACTTTCACTGATCACATCACAAGTGTGGGTTCAGGCAGGGAGTCCACAAATAGTTGGATCTAATTATGTTTGGAATATGCCAGAAAAGTGTAATTGAGTGAGGGTTAAGGAAGGAGTATTGAAAATGATGGGCTTGGGGTCTAATCTGGGTAAGAAGAGAAGTGAGGTCATAATGTGTTTGACAGTGGTGGGATCGATGAGTTGGAGACCTCTATAATACTGAAGGTGAATGGTCTCTGGAGGAATTCCATGTTTATTGGGAAAGACATATGTAAACAGGCTTGGACAGAGGGCAAAATTCAATCCACAATAACTACTAATTTTGTTTATTTAAATATACCTATTTTTAAATTTTTTATTTTTTCCCCAACTAAATTGTAAGGTCCATGAGAGCAGAGACCTTGTCTATCTTTCTAACCATTATATCCAAAATGGCGAGAACGAAGCCCAGCACATAGTAGCTGATCAGCAAAAAGCTGAAAACAAATGAATGAGCGAGGGAACAGGTGGAGGAGGAGTAGGTTTCTTTTACTTCCAAGGACTCCTGAGAAAAGCTGGTAAGTGACCCAGTCACCCTGGCCTAATAGATCAATTCCAAAGATGCTACCATCACTTTCTTTCTTTCCCATAGGCCTGCACCTTTCTTCCATTAAGTGTAGGTTATTTCTCTTTCTTTTGAATCTAAGCACACCCTAGGACTGCTCTCATCAATAAAATGCAATAAAAGTATATACATTCTGGGATCTCTTGGCCCAGGACTTAAAAGGACTACAAGCTTCTATTTCCTTTCTCTTGGAACTCAGAGACCATGATGCAGAAACAAGCCACATGGAGAGGCTATATGGAGGAGAATTCAAGTCCTTTCTTTGTCAGCTCCAGCCGGCACCAACCACCAGTCATATGAATGAGCCATCTTGGACGTTTCAGCCCAGTCTTACCTCTGCAGCCCCAATAACATCACACAGAACAAAACAACCTCTCAGCTAAGATAATTGACCAACAAAATTGTGAAAAATAATACAATAGTAGTAGTCTTAAGCCATTAAGTTGGGGGTGATTTGTTGCACAGGGACAGATGACAAACAGAATTTGGCACCTAGTCACATGATGGTCTATAAGAAAAACCTAAAACATGAAGGACTGGCTTTGAGAGCAAATAGTGGGGGGAGGCCCGAAGATTCTCAAAAGGCTATTGGTGAAGACTGGCAGAGCAGTGAGGACATCACTATTGGATGCTGGAGTAAAGGGGATACCATTTATATACCAGGAGAAATTTTATTACAACTGTCGCCGGTGTTAACATTACAAATAGAAATGGTGCTTCACAAACCTGTAGATCTGGCTAAGATTTCCAGGCAAAATGTTAAAAGTGTAGGATGGCTCCTTTAAGCTTCCTGTGCTTTGATAAAATACAAGGAAGGAATGAACTAAATAACTATTTGAGCAGAATTTGGAGGAAAAATAGAGGGTACAGGGAAGTCTTCAAGGTAGCAAATGTTCTTCAAGTAAGAAATGGCCTTAAGGCAAAGATCAAATCTAGGGTGCTATCAATAAAACATAGCTTCAGTGTGAAATTCAGAACAAAGGTGCAAGATCTTTTGCAAAGGCAAAAAGATTTGATTTGGTGCCTAAGTGACCCTCAGGCCAGACAAAAATACTTCTAAATATCTTAAGGGCATGATTTGTAGACCCCCAGCAATAGAGCTTCCAAGCATAGTAAGGTTGTTAAAGCAACTTTGATGCTGGTGTATAACTAGTAAACTAGGAAAGATAAACAATAATGCTAACAATCCCATCTGAATGTGGCTTCATGAAACATATTGTTGACAATGCTGTGAAATTGTTTCAGGTTTTCTAGAAAGTAGTCTGGCGATAGGTAAAAAATGTTTGTGTCTTTTTTCCAAATAGTTTATCTTTGGGAATATTGACCTAAGGAAATGACCCCAAAAGATAATTTTTAAAAAGCCATTCATCTAAACAAGCCTTCATGGTCACATTATTTATAAGAGAAAGAAACTGGAAACAATCCAAATGTCCAAAAATAGAGATTTGGATGTACAAACTGTGGTATATTTACATGACAGACTGCTCTATAATCACTAAAAAAGACAAGTTTATGGATTGTGTTGACTCAAGATTATGTGGGCTTGAAATATCATTAATAAAGGAGCAAAGTAGGAAATGGTAAGTGTATAGCAACTTCAACTCCATTAAAACAAGTACCATCTATATATTTTTCATAAAATAAAGAAAATGTGTATGCAACAGTTTAATGTTTAGTGTGCTTTAAAATTGAAGTGCTTGATATCCTAATTTGAAAGGATAAAGCAGATACTGTGGGGAATTGCTCGGAAAACAGTTAAGGAAAATTAGAACAGATACATTTATGTCTATGGGGTGTGTTTATTAAGAAATGTTGACAGGGACTTTACAATGTACTCAGCCCTAAGTTAGGCATACCAGATAGGAAAAGTAAGAGTAGGATATGGTCCCTGGGCTCAATAAACATTCAAAAAACAAAAAGGATGCAATAGATTATAGTGTAGATGAATTTTCTTTGTTTAATTCTGTGAAAAAACTCAAAGGGTTTCTTTTGCAACTAGGTTTTACAAAAACTTCCTAGAATTCTGTCATTTAGATAACTGACATTTAGTCAGATACAGACATTTAGTATCTGGCATTTAGATGCTCTTGTTAAATTGCTGATTTAAAAAAAAAACTATTATTTTTAAAAAAATTTTTTAATGTTTATTTTTGAGAGGGAGAGAGACAGAGCATGAGCAGGGGAGGGGCAGAGAGAGAGGGAGACACAGAATCTGAAGCAGGCTCCAGGCTCTGAGCTGTCAGCACAGAGCCTGATGCAGGACTGGAACTCATGAACCGTGAGATCATGACCTGAGCTGAAGTTGGATGCTTAACTGACTGAGCCACCCAGACACCCCTCTATTGTTTTGTTTTTAAAATGCTCTCTTAAAACACTTGAACACCATGGAGAAAACAAAAAAGAGAGTAAAAAAACACATCACCTAAAATCAGTACCATTCCTGAGAAATAATCATGGTTAACACCTTGTCAATATCATTTTAGCCATTTTTACTTAGGGTTCAACCGGGTGAGCAGAACCAGTAGGCAGTATATTTTCATAGACTTATTGCAAAGAACTGGTTTACACAATTGTGGGAACTGACTAGACAAGTCCCAAATCTGTAGGACAGGCCACCAAGAAGGACAGAATAGAACTCTGAGGCACAGGCTGAAGCAGCTGAATGCAGGCACAGTCTGGGCCCACCTCTAGACCTGGGGTTTAAAGTCAATCACGTCCAAACCACAATACTGAGAATAGATGCTGGCATTAAACCAGTGGTGGCCGCTACTCTCCTAGTGCAGCTAACCAAAGGCAAGCATCTCAGGAATCACTCTAAATGTTGCCGGAAGGACCCCGTCTGGTTGTTTTGTATAACGTGCTATTAGTTTGACACATCTGTCTAAGGCTTATAGAGACATATGGTAAGGAGACTTGCTCCCTGACCTCAAGCAGCTTACAACAATCCAGTCAACAAACATATATTTTCATTTTAGAAAAGAAAAGAAAAACACCTAGTCCATATAACTGGATATTTCCCTTCTTAGAGTTCAACCCTTACTGACCCAGCAAAGTTCTGAAAGTGAGAGGTTATTAAAATGGTTCATTTTCTTCAATAAGGCATTTAACCTTATTCATTTCAAATCTTCCCTCTGACATTGCCACCTGTTAAAATTGTGTCAGTTGTCTCCACGGAGCCATATAATGCATCCACTTTCATTTGGATATATCTGGTAACGAGAGGAATTAGCAATAGATAAGGAGACAGAAGACCTGGCTTCTACCTACTACTCAGCCATCACTAGTAATGGGATGCAATATAAGTGACTTTTCTCCTTAAATAAGAAAGGGGTTTTATTTTTATTTTTTTATTTTTTGGTTGTCAAATGTTTTTTATTGAAATATTTTCCTTTGTAGTTTTTAACTGGCTGGGTGTTCCACTGCACCACTATTGATGTCATCTATGATATCAGGAGGGTGGTGACCATCAACATCACAGCCCACAGACTGGGCAGCCCCCAGAATCTCTTTAATGGTTCCAGAGAGTTCTCTGGCTAAAGATTGGTGCCTCCGGGCTCTGTGCTGATCAGAGCCTGGAGCCTGCTTTGGATTCTCTTTCTCTCTATGCCCCTCCCCCACTAGTGCTCTGTCTCTCAAAAATAAATAAATGTAAAAAAAATTTTTTTTTTTTAAAATGGGCACCTGGGTGGCTCAGTCGGTTGAGCGTCCAACTTCAGCTCAGGTCATTATCTTGCAGTTTGTGAGTTCAAGCCCTATGTCGGTCTCTGTCCTGATGGCTCGGAATCTGGAGCCTGCTTTGGATTCTGTCTCTCTCTCTCTCTCTCTCTCTCTCTCTCTCTCTCTGCCCCTGCCCCACTAGTGCTCTGTCTCTCAAAAATAAATAAATGTAAAAAAAATTTTTTAAAGATTAGTGCCTCATCTGTCCGGCAATGTTGACAATCTCACTAAAAGTGATATTTCTACAGTACTTAATGTTTTTCTGTCTCTTGGCGATTCCTTGAAGGCTTTGATAATCAAGGCAGAGGCAGAAGATACTGTCTGTTCTGAATGGTCAGTTTCACTATAATCCGCAGACCCTTCCAATTACCAGTTTCCTTAGTGATGTCATCACCAACCTTTTCTGGAGACAGATTATCTTTCGGCCCAGGACAGACATGGCACCGACTTTGCCACTGGTGCACCTCAGGTGTGTGACTTTGGTTTCATTGGGGTTGAACTTAGGCAGCATGGTGGAAATGGCTGGTGTTGGATGAACCCAGATTTGGGATGACTGAAGGCTGTCGCACCTTAGCCTCTTCTGATCCAAAAGCCAAAAGAAGAAAGGGCTTTTAAAACTTTGCTACAACATGTATATCAAGGGAATATTGTTCCTGTTAAGTAACTAAGCTTTTCTTTTTTTTTAATTTAGTTTTTTTTTAATGTTAATTTTTGAGAGAGAGAGAGAGAGAGAGAGAGAGAGTGTGAGCAGGGAGGGCCAGAGAGAGAGGTAGACACAGAATCCGAGATAGGCTCCAGGCTCTGAGCTATCAGCACAGAGCCCGACATGGGGCTCGAACCCATGAACCACGAGATCATGACCTGAGCCAAAGTTGGACGCTCAACTGAATGAGCCACCCAGGTGCTCCTAGTAACTAACCTTTTCAAGTTTACATTACAAAAAGCTACAAAAAAGGAGCTTCCACTTTTAGGAAAATAAAGATGCTCACCAATAGATATCTATTGAGCACCCACTAAGTGCCAGGCACAGTGCTGGGCTCTAAGAATAGAAAAACACAAAAGGCCCAGCTCTTATCCTGAGTGAGCTCCCATGTATGGGAGACTGGTAGATAAATAAACAATCAGTGCAATGTGCTGTATGCTATAACTGAGACATGCATGAGCTGCTATATGAATTGAAAGGTTGGACATGAGTGTTGATGGTTGAAGATGAGTTTTTCACATGAACAAGGCAGAAAGGAAAGGGGATCAGGGTCAGACAAGCATTTTGGGCAGCGGGAAAAACACATGCATAGGCATGAAGCACAGTGTACATGCTCCATATTCTGTTTGCCTCTCCAAATCCATTCTCTATTCCTGTCCACTCTGCTCTTGCCCTGGGGATGGCCTCTGTGGAATGCATCTCTGGAGCTCCCTTGCCTTCTGGATTCTAACTGATTTCAGTCAATGAGATACACCAGGTGAAGAATGGAGGGAAGTGAGGGACAAGGTTCAGAGATGTATCCCCTAGCTCCCTCCCTGAGGAGCAGGGAGGTCACAGCTCCCCGGGGCTAATCCATCTCACCGTACATCCTGGGAACAGCTTTCTCACCTGCCTCTTTAGGTCTAGAGGTGGTAATGACCTTCCATTCTCATTTCCCTTAACCCTGTCCACACCTTTGTAAATAGTCTAGTAAACTCTTCAGTTACTCCTTTTGTGTGAATCATCTGTTTCCTGCCAGAACCTGACTGATACATGTGTGGACTCCATGGAAATGGCAGGGCTGAAACATAGAATGTATGTCTGCATGTGACAAGAGTGATGAGAACAGGAAGTTGGCAGGAAATAGGTCCTTGGGGGCCTTAGGTTCTCTGTAAGGAGTGAGTAAAGATTTTATCGTGAAGGTATTGGGAAGCCAGTTTTTTAATCACTAGAGTACATTTATAAAGTCATTTGTGGGGCACCTGGGTGGCCCAGTCAGTTAAGTGTCTGACTCTTGATTTCAGTTCAGGTTATGATCTCATGGTTCGTGAAATTGAGCCCCGTGTTGGGCTGTGCACTGACGATGCAGAGCCTGCTTAGAATTTTCTCTCTCTCTCTCTCTCTCTCTCTCTCTCTCTCTCTCTCTCTCTCTCTCTTTCTATCCCTCTCTCTCACACGCAAAATAAATAAATAAAACTAAAAAAAAAGAATCAAAAGTCATGTAAATCACTATGGGTAATATATGCACTATATACATTTCAAAAGCAGCTACTTGCATGCTACCAGGCCGTAGTAGAAATGGAGCATGGAGCATCAAGTGACCCACCATGGGACAGGTTCTGTCAAAGGTGTGCAAGCCATCATAAGATGGAAGTGGTACATCCAGGATCAGGCACAAGTAGGACCAGTAATCAGCAGACACAGAAGCCCCAGAATCTCTCTACTTTAACTCAAAAATATGGCTACATAAGGGGAGAAGGGAGGCTTATTACCAGCTAAGAGAAGAGGAAAATAGGCTGATCTTGGTTCACGGATGGGTTGCTCCGTGCTACGGACTGCATTGTGCCCCACCAACATTCATATGTTGAGGCTGTAACCTCCAGTGGGATGGTATTTAAAAATGAGGCCTTTGAGAGGTAATTAGATTTAGATGAGGTCATGAGGTAGGACCCCCATGATTTGATCAATGCCTTTATAAGAAGAGACGTCAGGGAGCTTTCTTCCTCTCTCTATCCCTCTTGCCACCACATGAGCACACAGCAAGAAGATGGCTGTCTCCAATCCAGGAAGAGAGTCTTCACCAGAACGTAACCATGCTGGCACTCTCGTCTGAGATAGTCTCCAAAACTGTGAAAAATAAATTCTGTTGTTCAAGCCACCCACTTTGTGTTATTTTATTATGATAGATCTAAAAGACTCACAGCTTTGTGTGAACCTGTCGCTGATTTACAACACCAGTTAGTAATGATTCTGAAAGATAGGAAAATCCTCCATTGTGCAACATTCCAAACAGTGTATCTAGTCGTTCACGGTATGTGGAAAAAAGTGAACTGATGTAAGAATACATACAGACTTGTGGCGAGTGGCAGTAGCTTGCCTGGTTGGTCAGGGAACTGGAAAAAGAAAGATTGGAATACCAGGGTAAAAAAGATATGAGAAAGAGACATTTGGACTTATGATAATTGACAAAAAATATCAATGTATCACATCTTAACACCTGACAGAGATCATCCACAATGGAAGTGGCAGTAAACAACCAAGTAGTCAGGATGACTGGCCAGTTGTCATCAGCCAGCTTCTAACATCACCCACCCTACTGCCGGAATCATAGGCTCATGATTGATAGATGTGGTAGAGATGAAGGTTATGCCCAACAGCATGGAGTTCCACTCACCAAAGCTGATCTAGCTACTGTCACTGCTAAGTGTCCAACATGTCAGCAACAGAGCTAAGCCCCCTGGCATAACACAATCTCTCACAGAGATCAACTATTTTCACCCTGAAAGAGGCAGCAATTTATCTTCACTGAAATCAATACATATTTTGGACATAAATTTGCCTTTCCTTCCTGCAGGATCTTGTCCCAAAATCACCCACCAAAGATTTGCAGAGTGTTTGATCACCTATGTCAAATGCCATATAACATTGTCTTCGAATGAGAGACTCATTCTCCAGGAAAGAAGGTAGAGTAATGGGAACATGACCATGGCATCCATTGGTCCTATTAGGTTGCACACCACTAAAAGCCATCAGCCTGACAGCAACAGAACAGTCTCTTAAAGACATAACTAGGTGCTAATTCAGAGATGATAGACTGAAAGGATTGGGTGTCATTCCAAATGAATGACCATTGTGTGGAGCTATGTCCCAATTTGTAGAATACATGGGTTCAAGAGACCAAGGGATGAAGTAGGAGTAGCCTCACTTACCCTCACTTCCAGAACACACAATCAACCAGAATCCTGAGAAAGCTGCTCCAAGGTGGGGCAAACTTACTATAAGAAGCAAGTCAATATAAATGGCACGAGGGTGGGCTGCAGTGGATCCTGTGGTACTCCACCCAGATCTCCTCTTGGGAGACGCACTTATTCTCCCAGCTGCTAATATCAGCTGCTGACAACTCATAGCTGTGCCTCCCTCTGAACATTGTTCTCATTCACAGGGTTACACCTTGCCCAGAGCTACAACCCTTCCCAGAAGGCAGCCCACAGCCATGACCGATTGATTATGAAGGCCAGATCCCTTTGCCTCCATGTGGCACAACTATAAAGGACTTTCCCCCCTCCTTAAGCTCCTCAAAGCTTATACCTTCTACTCAGAAGTGGCCTACATTAGAGTGGTCAAAGCAAGTCATATGACCACTTCTGAGTACAACAGGGAAAGGATGTATAATCTTCTTATAGACAGAGATACCATAGAAAAGAGCACAAAATTTGAGGAGTATAGCCTACCACAGTAAGGTGATTTATTTTTCTCCTTAACTGAAGCCTCAGTTGCAACCATGTTGCTGGTTAGCTTCTCAATCTGACCAATCCTGCCTTCCTCAGATCCTTACAAGTATATGTACCAGGAGCACTCCCCTTGCCTTCTGTATATAACTCTCTGTCTCAGAATCTGTTTCCAAGGGAACTCAAAATAAGATCTAAAACCTCCATTCTTTCTAACAAAGTAAACACAATGGAAAAGAAAACAAGGAATTACTTTAATTTTAGGTTAGTAGTAGGTGCAATTAGACTTCTGTTTTGAAAGGAGGAAACTTTGTTTTTTAAAGGGAGATATTGTGCATAGTGACTGGAATTCTCACAGCCACCCATGTTTTTTTTGGCAGGTGAGGCACCCATGAATGTTGTTCAAGCCACTCAATATATGGTATTTTGTAATGGCAGCCTAGGAAAACTAATATAAGCAGCCCTGAGACTAGTCTGAAGCACTATCAGGAATATCCCAGCATGGAAAAGAAGGCTTGGTTCAAGCTATCAAAGAGAAAAAAAGGTTGAGAATTTTGTAATCCACATGGGTTTTATTATATTAAATTCAAAGTCTGTTTATCACTACTAGTAAGTTATTTTGTGGCTGCTTCTTCCTTAGAGGGTTTTGCAGTGGCAAATATTGTGGCAATAAGTGTCTCTAAACACCTCAGTGGCTTACAGCGACAAAGATTTGTCTCTCCCTTATTCTACTTATCAAGTTAGGATCAAGTTCTGCTCTGATCCAGTTAATTTCACTTTGGAACTCAAGCTAATGGAGAAGTCGTGTTATGTCATTGTGGACCACACATACTGGCTTATACCTTCTACTCAGAAGTGGCCTACATTAGAGTGGTCAAAGCAAGTCATATGACCACTTCTGAGTACAACAGGGAAAGGATGTATAATCTTCTTATAGACAGAGATACCATAGAAAAGAGCACAAAATTACAGGTAAACAGTAGTATAGCCTACCACAGTAAGGTGATTTATTTTTCTCCTTAAAGAGTGGTCCATATACGCATAAGTCCAATCTAACTGGACATATAACTATAGTGCTCTTTGCATTTCTATAGTCCTCAGATTTAAAGATTAACAACATAAGATACTTAATATAAAGATACCACATATTTTGAGTATGTTATAGGTATCCTATGATATTTTTTATGAAAGATCATTATTTTATTGTTTTAGCACATAATAAACATATTGCTATTTCTAATCATCTGAAAATTAGAATCTTGAAATCCATAATGTAAGAGGACAAGTTATATAGATATACATTTAATCCATAAATACGTATAGAAAGAGAAGAAAGGAGAGGGAGGGAGGGAGGAAAGGAGAGAGGAACGAGAGAGAGAGAGAGACAGGCGTCGCTAGAAATTCAGCATGAGGTTTAATACTAGAAAGTCCTAATATGACTTGGGAGTTCTGCAAGGAACCACCATGGACAGTTCCCATGGTGGGTGTCTGCTGTGGATAAAGTAACCATACTTCTCACAGTTAAGAGGTGTGGAGTTCTGGAGTGAACAGCCAGGTTTATCACCTTTCCAAGTAAGGGGACCATTTGCTTCACCCATGGTATCTAATAATCCAAATATACTTGGAATAAAAAGAGGGTATTTTCAAGTCATAAGCATTTTAGTGGGGTTACAGACGCATGTGTATCTTCAGGTGTCAGAGAAATGCTTGAAAGGTGATCCTGAGAAGGAAGAAGAAAATTAAAAGAAATTCCTGTCTTGAATCAAAATGTGAGATTCAGTCCTTTGAGTTAATCCAGAACTAACCCAACTTTGTGGAGTTGCATAATTTGGTTTAACAAAGTTAGTGGTCTTTGAAGTCAAGCATACCTGAATCTGATTCCTATCTCTGACTCCCACCAGCCACATGACCTTGAGCAACCTAACCTCTCTGAGCTTTGGATTCTTCATCTGTAAAATGGGGATAATAATATTACTTATTCATTTACTTGTCAGGAAGATTAAATGAAATACATGAAATATTCCTGGCACATGACACCCCTTACTAAAGTGTAGCTGTCATCATTAGTCATCATAATCATTGGCTTCATCAGCTTCTTCATCATGATAAGTCAATCTATATAATTAGGGAGGAGGTACAGCACCTGGCTGGCTCAGTCGTGCAGCATGCAACTATTGATTGCAAGGTTGTGATTTCAAGCCCCACTTTGGGTTTGGAAATTACTTAAAAATGAAATCTTTAAAAAAATTAAGGAGGGACAATGGTATCTCAATCACAAAACATTACACAGGCTGGGGAGGTAATTTTTGTTCGCACAAACATGTTCATAGTGTTTCTGATTTTGGAAATGCTGCAATCCATCTCATTAATTAAATGATTAATGATTTAATGCTTTGTTTTAAAGGGTTTTTGAAATCTGAGTATTACATTCTAATTGTTTTTCCCATTAAATTTAGCATCAACCACACCACCACAAAAATGCATGTCTTCTTAACTGAACTATTTCCATTCTCATTGAAACAAATCTGAAGTTTGTGATTTCATGAACTGAAATGATTTCTTTGTCTTCATTCAGAAAGAGGAAACATCTGCTCTCTAATAACAATGTCATGGAAAATTACTACAGAAATCAGTCATTTTGTATTTTTTCCTTGGGTATATTTGCAAACTTCATAACTATATAGGATTATTTCAAGGGAAAAGAGACATTTAAATCCATCAAAAAATGTTGCCTTCTAAACCTAATTGCTGCCAAGCTATTATCTTTGCATATTCAGACCATTACTGGGTGAAGCAAAATTTGTGGTTTTTTAGGAAGACACAAGGGAGAAAATTAACTATAGAGATCCAGACATCATTTACCCAAGCACAAAGAAGATACACATTAATAAGTGACTAACTAGAATCCATAGGTGCCTGAATATTTCCTTTCTTGAGATAGGAATGATTTTTTCTTATTCTCACACGCTATATAATTGGAATATAGTCCATGAATGGGTGGGCACGTTAGGCTTCAAAATGCCAATTTATGTCACTTGTCTGTTTAGCCATTTCATCAAGAGTTTCATTTAATCAATAATTTATTTTCTTGCTTGAAAAGACAAAAATTGGAGATGCTTCCTTACTAACTCACCTCTCTTCCCATAGTACCCAAAGAGAGTGCTATCTATAAGTGTTTCGAGAAAAAGAGAATAGAGCTAGAAACAAAACATCTGAGACACATTTTAAAAAGCACAAATTTCAGAAATTGTGATTTACTCACTTGTAATTTTTTCATTTTTAAAACAAATAATGCTGGCAAGAATATTGAGAAAGAGGTACACTTATCCACTGTTGGAAAAACTATAAACTGATACAAACTTTTCTAAAGGTTGTTGCTATGTCTACAAAACCAAGAATCTGGAAATCTTAGACCATGGCCTCTAGAGCTGGAAATCTGCCTTCAAATCCCTTTACATGTTGTGTGACTCTGGACAAGTTTCTCAGCTTTCCTGAACCTCATTCTCCTCATCTATAAACACTAGAGTAATAATATCATCAACCTCTTAAGTCTGTCATGAAAATCAATTGAGATAATAACTGTAAAATATTTATCACAGAGCATAATGAATTACCACAAAATTTGTACTTTACAACAATATATATTTCTTATCTCACAGTTTGGGTGGGTTGCAAGTCTGCACATGGCTTGCTGGATTCTCTGCAAGGCTACAATCAAGGTGACAGACAGCGTTGGATTCTCATCTAAGAGCTTCACTGGAGAAGGGTCTGCTGTTGGCTCTTGAATGAAAGCCATCCTCATCTCCTAAAAGGTACCCTCAGCTCCTTGCCACACGGGCCCTCCAACATGGCCACTTCTGCAAATCTAGCCACGGAGAAAACCTTTAGAATGAGACTGCTAGAGAAACTGAGCGTTATATATGTAAGATGATCACACTCCATCACCTTTGTCATATTCTATTGATTAGAGGTAAGTCACAGGACCTGCTCACATTCAAGGTGAGGAAATTATCCAAAGCCATGAATCCCAGGATTTGGAGATTAGGGATACCATCATATAGTCTATTCACAACACAGAGACTAGTAATAAATGTTAGCTATTGCTCTATATATGAAGAAATTCAGCACAAATTCATTTATGACATTGACAAATGCAAAACAACTTAAATAGCCACCTTGTATTAAGAAATACAAGGTCAATGTGGCTAAAGGATACTGTGTGAAATGCATGAGGGTAATGGAACTACCAAAACAGAAGGAGTAGGTCAAAATTTTCCCGGCATAGCTACAGAAGTCCCTCAACAGAATAGTACAAGTAACCCAACCCAAGAAGGATTGGATTATTCACAGAATTTTAAGAAGTGATACAAGGTATTTCTTTAGCCATAAACATAATTTCTATCAGTCATAGAGAGCACAATTTGGCTCTAAAACACTGGTTGTGAATGATCAGAGGAGAAAGTTTATAAAGGGAAATAGTAAAATAAAAGTTAAGGGTCTGTTGGGTGACAGGAGGGACAGTGTTCTTAACAATGCTCTGTCCCAGGGGGGAGGGACCAAGATGGCGGCAGATCATGGAAGTGTTTTTTGCATCTCTCATCCTTGGAATGCAGCCAGATCAACACTAAACCATCTTACACACCTAGAAAACTGATTTGAGGATTAACACAACAATCTGTACAACCTGAACCACAAACTCAGCAGGTATATGGTGCAGAGAGGTGAACTGGGGGAGAGAGAAGCTGCAAAGGACAGGGAGCTGTTTTGTTTGGAGAGAGAGGATGGAGATAGGGGCGGGGGGTGTGAGTACAGGCAAAGCACCCCCCCCCCCAACAAAAAGCAGCTGGAAAGAAAGTGGAAAAGTGGAAACAGCCACAGGAACTGAACAAAAAAAGGGAGAAAGGAGAAAGAAGAGGATTTAAATTCCATTAATACTCTATAAACAGGGGAGCCCGAGTCTGAAACTCCGCACCTCAATGCCTGGCAGTGCTCTGGTGAGAAGGGTGAATCCCCAGAAGCAGAGAGTGAGGTCCTCAGGATCGCAGGCCACAACAGGGAGAGGTGGTCCCCTGCTGGGAGGACATTTGTTAGAGGCTGTGGGGCCACCCCACAGGCAAGGTCCCAGCGGACCCTGGACAACAACCACATTCACTGGTGTTGGAACAAGGACTTAAGAGTGAAGCCTAGAGCCAGATGTGTATTGTGATTTTTCCATAAACCCTGAAACACTGTGGCTACGAGATCACACAAACTTTTTCTGGGGCAGGATGGCACCCAGCCGTAGTCTCTGGGCATTGGCAAGAGCGCAGTCTCTGAATGTTCCTGGGTGTGGACAGCACCTGGCATTGCTCAGCAAGACCCTCCCCCAGAGGATCTGAGTGGGTCAAAGCCGCAGTCCCTCAGAAGTGAAGGGTTGGGAAACACAGCCCCATTTGAGATAAAACTCAGGAGGGAGGTACCACCTGGAGGCCTGATGGCTTGGTCACAGACAGTGTAGAAGCAGGGAGTGGATGGAAGCCAAAAACAAAGGATGGGTGAGCAATTGCTGACTGGGGAGAAGAGAGTACCAATACTAGAGACTGGGTATCAGGGTAATGCCATTTTCACCCCTCTTATGCATACACATACATGCCTACACCTGCAAGAGCAATCCACTCCAGTAAATTAAGCAGCGCCATCTAGTGGAGAATGGAACAGTTACACTAAACCCCGCCCAACTGGGCCCACTGCACTCTTGACAAACACAAGTCTCTCCACCTGCTTAGTTTATGGACTATAAAGTGCTTCAGAGCTTGACTTCCACGGGAAAACATGTAATTTCAATGATACTTCATTCTGTTCACTGGTCCTTTTATTCAATTTTTTTCTTTTTCTATTCTTATTCTTAAATACAGAAAGAGAAAAAATATTTTTATTTTCCATATTTATTAAAAAGATCTTTCTTTAATTTTTTCTACTATATTTGTATTTTTTGTAAATTTTTAAAATTCTATTTTACTTTCATCATTTCATTTTGTTCTATTTTATTGAGTTAATTTCTTCAAGCTTTCAAATGTTTTCCTTTTTTTTCCCTTTCTTTTTCTTTTTTTTTTCTTTTCTTTTTTTCTCTATCAACCTTCTTCCAACAACCAGACCAAAACACGCTTAGGGTGTAGCATCCTTTATTTGATTTCTTTCTGTTGTTTTTAATATTTTACTTTTAATTTTTTCTTACATTATTAATTCTGTTTCTTCCTCTAAAATGATGAAACGAAGGAGTTTACCCCAAAAGAAAGAACAGGAAGAAATGACAGCCAGGGACTTAATCAACACAGATAAAAGCAAGATGTCTGAAACTGAATTTAGAATCATGATAATAAGAATACTAGCTGGGGTTGAAAATAGATTAGAATCCCTTTCTGCGGAGATAAAAGAAGTAAAAGCTAGTCAGGATGAAATAAAAAATGCTATAACTGAGCTGTAATCTCGAATAGATGCCACGGTGGCAAGGATGGATAGATGAGGCAAAGCAGTGAATCAGCAATATAGAAGACAAACTTATGGAGAAAAATGAAACAGAAAAAAAAGAGACTAAGGCAAAAGAGCATGATTTAAGAATTACAGAACTCAGTAACTCATTAAAAAGGAACAACATCAGAATTATAAGGGTCCCAGATGGTGAAGAGAGAGAAAAACGAGTAGAAAATTTACGTGAGCAAAATAGCAGAAAACTTTCCTCACTGGGGGAAAGACACAGACATCAAAATCCAGGAAGCACAGAGGACTCCCATTAGATTCAACAAAAACCGACCATCAACAAGGCATATCATAGTCAAATTCACAAAATACTCAGGCAAGGAAAGATCATGAAAGCAGCCAGGGAAAAACGTCCTTAACCTATAAGGGAAGACAGATCAGGTTCACAAGAGACCTATCCACAGAAACTTGGCAGGCCAGAAAGGAGTGGCAGGGTGCGCTGAATCAGAAAAATAAGCAGCCAAGAACTCTTTACCAGCAAGCCTGTCATTCAAAATAGAAAGAGAGATTAAAAGTTGCCCACACAAACAAAAATTAAAGGAGTTTGTGGCCACTAAACCAGCCCTGCAAGAAATTTCAAGAGGGACCCTCTGAGAGTGAAAAGATGAAAAAAAAGACCAAAAGCAACAAACTAGAAAGGATCAGAGAACACCACCAGAAACCCTAACTCTACAAGCAACATAATGGCAATAAATTCATATCTTTCAGTACTCACTCTAAACATCAATGGACTGAATGCTCCAATCAAAAGACATAGGGTAACAGAATGGAGAAGAAAACAAGATCCATCTATATGCTGTGTACAAGAGACCCACTTTAGACCTAAAGACACCTTCAGATTGAAAATAAGGGGATGGAGAACCATCTATCATGCTAATGGTCAACAAAAGAAAGCAGGAGTAGCCACACTTCTATCAGACAATCTAGACTTTAAAATAAAGCCTGTAACAAGAGATGAAGAAAGGCATTATTACCATAATTATACTAATTAAGGGGTCTATCCACCAAGAACACCTAACAATTGTAAACATTTATGCTCCAAACATGAGAGGACCCAAAGATATAAATCAATTAATCACAAACATAAAGAAACTCCTCATTGATAGTAATACCATAATAGTAGAGGACTTCAACACCCCACTTACAGCAATGGACAGACCATCTAAACAGAAAATCAACAAGGAAACAATGGCTTTGAATGACACACTGGACCAGATGGACTTACAGATATATTCAGAACATTTCATCCTAAAGCAGCAGGACAAACATTCTTCTCGAGTGCACATGGAACATTCTCCAGAACAGATCACATACTGGGACACAAATCAGCCCTCAACAAGTACAAAAAGATCGAGATCATACCTTGCATATTTTCAGACCAAAACGCTATGAAACTCAAAATCAACCACAAGAAAGAAAATTGGAAAGATAACAAATACTTGGAGACTAAAGCACATCCTACTAAAGAATGAACGGGCCAACCAAGAAGTTAAAGAGGAAATTAAAAAGCACATGGAAGCCAATGAAATTGATAACACCACAACCCAAAACCTCCGGGACACAGCAAAGGCAGTCATAAGAGGAAAGTATATAGCAATCCAGGCCTTCCTAAAGAAGGAAGAAAGATCTCAGATATACAACCTAACCTTACGCCTTAAGAAGCTGGAAAAAGAACAAGAAATAAAACCCAAAACCAGCAGAAGACAGGAAATAATAAAGATTAGAGCAGAAATTAATGCTAATGAAACCAAAAAACAAAAAAAAAAAAACAACAAAAAAAAAAACCGCATAACAGATCAATGAAACCAGAAGCTGGTTCTTTGAAAGAATTAACAAAATGGATAAATCCCTCGCCAGTTGGATCACAAAGAAAAAGGAAAGGACCCAAATAAATAAAATCAAGAATGAAAGAGGAGAGATCACAACAACACTGCAGAAATACAAACTATACTAAGAGAATATTATGAGGAATTATACACCAATAAAATGGGCAACCTGGAAGAAATGAACAAATTCCTAGAAACATAAACTACCAAACCTGAAACAGGAAGAAATAGAAAATTTGAACAGACTCATGAACAATAAGGAAATCGAATTAGTAATCAAAAATCTCCCAAGAAACTAGAGTCTAGGGCCAGATGGCTTTCTAGGGGAATTCTACCAAACATTTAAGGAAGAGTTAACACCTATTCTCTTGAAGCTGTTCCAAGAAATAGAAATGGAAGGAAAACTTCCAAACTCTTTCTATGAAGCCAACATTACCTTGATTCCAAAACCAGACAAAGACCCCACTAAAAAGGAGAACTATAGACCAATTTCTCTGATGAACATGGATGCAAAACTCCTCAACAACATAATAGCTAACTGGATCTGACGGTACGTTAAAAAAATTATTCACCGTGACCAAGTTGGATTTATTCCTGGGATGCAGGGCTGGTTCAATATCTGCAAAACAATCAGTGTGAGTCATCACATCAATAAAAGAAAGGACAAGCACCACATGATCCTCTTACTAGATGCAGAGAAAGCAATTGACAAAGTACAGCATGCTTTCTTGATAAAAACCCTCAAGAAAGTGGGATAGAAGGATCACACCTCAAGATCATAAAAGCCATATATCAAAGACTCACTGCCAATAGCATCCTCAATGGGGAAAAACTGAGAGCTGTCCCCCTAAGGTCAGGAACAAGACATGAAGGTCCACTCTTGCCACTGTTATTCAACACAGTATTGGAAGTCTTAGCCTCAGCAATCAGACAACACAAAGACATAAAAGGCATCCAAATCAGCCAGCAGGAGGTCAAACATTCACTCTCCGCAGATGACATGATACTCTACATGGAACACCCAAAAGATTCCACCAAAAAACTGCTAGAACTGACCCATGAATTCAGCAAATTCACAGAATTTAAAATCCATGCACAGAAATCGGTTGCATTCCTATACACCAACAATGAAGCAACAGACAGAGATATCAAGGAATAGATTCCATTTACAATTACACCAAAACCCATAAAATACCTAGGAATAAACATAGCCAAAGAGGTGAAAAATCTATACACTGAAAACCATAGAAAGCTTATGAAAGAATTTGAAGAAGACACAAAAAAATGGAAAAAATATTCCATGTTCCTGGATTGGAAGAACAAACATTGTGACAATGTCGATACTACCCAAAGCAATCTACATATTCAATGCGATCCCTATCAAAATGACACCAGCATCCTGCACATAGCTAGAACAAACAATCCTAAAATTTGTATGGAACCAGGAAAGACCCTGAATAGCCAAAGCAATCTTGAAAAAGAAAACCAAAGCAGGAAACGTCACAATCCCAGACTTCAAGCTCTACTACAAAGCTGTAATCATCAAGACAGTATGGTACTGGCACAAGGACAGACACTCAGATCAATGGAACAGAATAGAGAACCCAGAAATGGACCCACAAACGTATGGCCAACTAATCTTTGACAAAGCATGAAAGAATATCTAGTGGAATCAAGACAGTCTCTTCAGCAAGTGGTGCTGGGAAAACTGGACAGCGACATGCAGAAGAATGAACCTGGACCACTTTCTTATACACAAAAATAAACTCAAAATGGATGAAAGACCTAAATGTAAGACAGGAAGCTATCAGAATGCTGGAGGAGAAAGCAGGCAAAAACCTCTTTGATCTCGGCCGCAGCAGCTTCTTACTCAACATGTCTCTGGAGGCAAGGGAAACAAAAGCACAAATGAACTACTGGGACCTCATCAAAATAAAAAGCTTCTGCAAAGCAAAGGAAACTATCAGCAAAACTAAAAGTCAACTGACAGAATGGGAGAAGATATTTGCAAATGATATATCAAATAAAGGGTTAGTATCCAAAATCCATGAAGACCTTATCAAACTCAACACCCAAAAAATAAATAATCCAGTGAAGAAATGGGCAAAACACATGAATGTAGACACTCCTCCAAAGAAGACATCCAGATGGCCAACCGACACATGAAAAATGCTCAATATCACTCATCATCAGGGACAGACAAATCAAAACCACAATGATATACCATCTCACACCTGTCAGAATGGCTAACATTAACTCAGGCAACAACAGATGTTGGCGAGGATACAGAGAGAGAGGATGTCTTTGCACTGCTGATGGGAATGCAAACTGGTGCAGCCACTCTGGATAATAGTATCATGGTTCCTTGAAAAATTAAAAATAGAACTACCCTAGGACCCAGCAATTGCACTACTAGGTATTTATCCAAGGGATACAGGTGTGATCTTTTGAAGGGCACATGCACCCCAATGTTTATAACAGCACTATCAACAACAGCCAAAGGATGGAAAGAGCCCAAATGTCCATTGATGGATGAATGGATAAAGAGGTGGTATATATATATACAATGGAATATTACTTGCTAATCAAAAAGAATGAACTGGAGCATATTACGCTAAGTGAAATTTGTCAGAAAAAGACAGATATCATATGACTTCACTCATATGAGGACTTCAAGTTACAAAACAGATGAACACAAGGGAAGGGAAGCAAAAATAATATAAAAACAGGGGTGGGGGTATCGTCTAAATTGGTAAGGGGCATTAAGGAATCTACTCCTGAAAATATAGTTGCACCATCTGCTAACTAACTTGGATGTAAATTAAACAATAAATAAATTTAAAAATTAAAAAAAAAGAAAAACAATGCTCTGTCCCAAAGGTATTTTCTTCTGCCAAAGATGATAGGATCAGTGTGTTAAGAATGTAGAAGTTGGGGCGCCTGGGTGGCGCAGTCAGTTAAGCATCCGACTTCAGCCAGGTCACGATCTCGCAGTCCGTGAGTTGGAGCCCCGCGTCAGGCTCTGGGCTGATGGCTCGGAGCCTGGAGCCTGTTTCCGATGCTGTGTCTCCCTCTCTCTCTGCCCCTCCCCCGTTCATGCTCTGTTTCTCTCTGTCCCAAAAATAAATTTAAAAAAAACGTTGAAAAAAAGAAAAGAATGTAGAAGTAAAGAATAAACAGCTTGGTCTTGTGTGTTTGGGTTTTATTTTAACCACTATACAAAGGGAGACCGAGAACTGGTGTTTTACATACCAGAAATTAGAACATAGTTTTAAGAGTGTTAGAACAAAAAACTTAGCTTTTGGCAGGAACAGAATTTAAACTCTTGAAAGTTTATTTTAAGTTTAGTTATATCTGAATTGACTAACATACATAGTTTATGAACCATTATTACTCTAGTCATGTTTTGTGACTTCTCATAATTATCTAGAACATATTTTATGGTTCTTGAGGGGCACAAACACCTGGCAAATTTATATAGTAGGTAAGTAAAAATAGGTTCTTGTAATAAAATAATTTGACATCAAGCTAGTCCTCATCTTGCCACTCTACACTGAATAGCAAAGAACTTCACCACCTAGAACAGTAAAGTTTGAGATATTTTCATTAATTATTCATTCTATAATTAATTCATATTCAGTGAATAAATATTTAGCTCCTGAAGGTGAAAAGTATACTGAATCCTCTGACTTTTCTTATCAGCAAATAGAAAAGAAAGAAATTCACAAGCAGTTTTAGAATAAAAGTTTCAAATGTTTCCTTCAGAGTTTCACTATTAAAATGAATTTCCTTCTTAAAGGATGCCTCATATTTCTGATTCCTATTTTTCTTTCTCAAAGAGAGAACTCTTGTTACTCTGTTTTCAGAGAAGATAAACATACCAACAGACTGATGGGGGAAAGTAACCAGAATAAGCTGTAGAAATATGACCAAGTGGGTGGGAATAAGAATGCAGATTTCTAGTCAGTAGATCTGTGTGTGACCTGAGATTCTGCATGTCTAACAAGCTCCTGGGTGACATGTACAGTGCGGACATGAGAACCACACTCAGAGTAAGAAAGGTATAAGTAGTTTGAGGTCAGGATGAGCTGGGTGGGACAGCACATCCCATAGTGATCAGGGGGGTAAGCACGATAAGAAAGAACTAGGAGAGCAGTGCAAATATTAACCTCATAGCCAAGTGAACAAGGCAATCTCTACTAGAGCAGAGTATCCCTACAAGTGTAACCCAAGACACTGACTCCTCAATCTTCCAGTGACTGGAACCCTGACCTGGTCACCCTCATACCCTTAAGCCCCCAGATCTTGCCAGTTTGCAACAGTACATAACAAAAATATCATTTTTTTCAGTGTGCTATGATGGGTGAAAGATTGGGAAACACTGCTTTAGAAGCCTGAAATCTGGTGTGGCTTTCATGAACAGATACCTAAGAAAAAGTCTTCAGAGGCCATGCAGAGGGCAAACTGTGGAAGAAAATGTGAGCTAAAGCTAGCTCAACATGGGAAAGTCCAGAGACCAAGAGAAGACAAGGCCAGATAGCTGCATAAGAATGCAGTGTATCCTTGTGATAAACCCCTGTGATTCCTTGAGAGGTACTGAGGATATTTAGGAGTTTGAGAAGTAAAGACCAGTATGAAATTCTAGCAAAGAACACAGCCTGGGACCAGAAGTACAGAGTTCAGGAAAAGTGGGCTAGAACCAGATTTGAGATTAGCTGTTCATGGCTAGAAGATTTTACCAAAATCTTGAGAAGGTATTGGAATTTAAGCAAAAACACCTGCAATGTATAGTATATGTACTATTGACATGCATGTGAATGATCTTTTTTTAAAGCAAACTTTGTATCATTCATCTATAGTCATGTTTTTGTTCTCAGCTCATTCCTTTTGTTTTTTCCAAAGACTGGAGCATTAAAGAATGCCCTCAGATACTATAAACCAATCCTCAGTCTCGAAGCCTGGGCAAACCCAGCTGAGCACCTTGATCCTGATGTCTTTTGTAAGGTCTCCCCTTAACTAGGTAGCCATGTACCCAGTGATCTGTGTCTGGTTGCCAGCAGCAAAGGAACTATGCACTTAAGTTCTCCTTTTAAGCTTTTCCCTAAAGTCCTATACAAAACAAGTTATCAGTCCACCAGTTCCCACACTGAAGATGGTAATTTCATTCCCTAGCAAAACTCAACTTCACTTTCCCAACAATATCAATCAGACTCTTCCCAGGGGTTCAACTTTATCTTCGTTCCTTGCCCTCTCTGGAATCCTCCTTGATCACATGTAACTCTTCAATTTAAAGAAGTCCCAGTACATAAAATTAAACCTTTTTTACTATTTTTTTCCAATACAGGCAATTGTTTAGACCTGTAAGGTAAGTCCAGTCAATTCAAAGCACTTGACATTTCAGGATCTCTTTGTTCTTCCTCTTTCATATGCTAAATTGAATGGTAAACAAAATGAAACTTTATTTTTGTTCCCCAATGACCTTTTAAAATGTGTTCAATGAGGATACTATTTCCCTGACCCTGGGTGAAAACTTAGTACATGCTATGGTTTTTTCAGTTCCTTCTTGGAGTATAGACTCTTCTAGGGTCCATAAATTGCAAATACAGATCAGATGAGTAATTTGAATATCCAGTAAAAGATATTAATCAAAATTTCTAACTTGATTATTAAATATACCAAATACATCCCCCTCCTTCAGTTCAAACAGATTTTCTTGCAGAGGAAAAAAGCACTGTGTTTGGTTTTGTCTCAGGATCATCACAATTATGCAAGTTGGGTGAAGGGAAGAGTGCCACCACTCATATCCATAGACTTTTCTCTGATTTTCACAAAGAAGCTCTTTGGTGAAAAGAGCTTTGGTTTTCCTCTCTACCTCTCCCCCTCTCCAGCTTGCCTGTGTCAGAAGAGGAGGAAGGAAGTATGGAAAGGAACAGAAAATTGCCTCCCAAAATTGGTACATCCTGCAGCTAGATTTGCCCTTTCTGGTCTGGCAGACGTGTAAAGCTAGCTCTTTCTTTTGTGGGCTCTTCTGAAGATTTGGGGAGGAGTCTCCCATAAGCCACTCCAGTTGCAATCTCATGACGTGGGTGATCCCAACTTTCCTCTCTCTGGCAGCTTTGCATCACCTTTAGCTTCCAGTCTCTTGGAGGACAACCCACACATACCCTCACTGATAGAGTACCCTTCCTTCGCTCTTGGTTAGGATTGAGACAGATCCAGGCCAACTCTTTCTCTCTGGTCCATGGGAATTCCTGCAAGGCCAGCCTCACACAACCACCTCAATTCTGCTGCCACAGCACCAGAGTTCTCTCAGCTGTGAGCACAGCACCCCCCACACCCGCCATGTTTCTCTGCTGCAGGGAACACACATTAAGCTCTCCAAGGGATCCCTCACTAAACCTGAAATGGAAGTAGCCCTCATCCTTTCCTGGAGAGCAGTGAGTCAACTTTGCCAGCCTCTCAGACTACCTGGGTCTAGGAGATTTCATGGAAACAGGTGAGGGAAGGACTGGGATCTGGGAGACTGGACACAGTGGTCTTTATTTGCACCCATGAGTGATTCACACAAAGACAGCATTTCTCTCCAAAGAAATCCACCCACATCCTCTCTTTGTTCCACTCCAACCCCTACTTATATCTGGCTAAAGGGCCCAAGCACTGTGGAATCTTTCTGCACCATTTCGTGTGTACATTCTGCATCTGGGGGATTGGTCTTGCATGCATTTTCATATCTAATGGCCATTGTCTTGTGGTCTTTTGAAATTAAGCCCCAGTTACATCCAGTTTAGTCACTCTTCCCCTCCTACTAGTAACAAAAGCATTAAGACTAAGCTTCAGGGAAAATCATAATTCTCTTTTTAGATTTAATACAAAAGACAACAGCAAAGTTCACTGAGTAACAAACATTGCCCAGATCCCTGCAGGACCTGTTAGGCAGCCAAGTTGAAGGTCAGATCAGGACTCTCTCAGACACCGGCTCCATGAGAGGCAGGCCACCTTCTGGTCCAGTCTGTGATGATGTGGTTCTTTCCATCAAGTTGGTAATTGCCCCAGGGCTAATGAACCAAATGTTAATACATCAATTTAAAAAACACCCCGTGAGTGACAGAGAGAAACCCCAAGGCATTTGGCTGTGAGATGAAAGTGAATTTCTTATAATTACATTTTTTACAACTTTATTTAACATTTTGAGAAATCCCACCCAGATTCTCCCTTGCTAACCACAGAACAATCTCCAAAAAGTATCTCTTCTCTGAGCATCCAAATTTCAGCATGCAAAGGTCTCCAAAGACGCCCTCTGTGCTCCAAACCCTATGACCAACTGTCTGGGATGAAACTGAGTTTGCAAAGCAAAATTACCCACTGTCCTTAGTTGCAAGGAGGATGTATAGCAAGGAAAGACATCTCTCTAGCTACTGGAATCTTGGCTATAACACTGGACAATGGACTGGAAAACCTAAAGTCAAAGTCTTCGTGCTCCTGCCCCGAAGGACTCTAATAAACTTGGTGTCCTAGCATGTGCTGAACTACCAGAATGTCCTAGTTCAGTCCACACTGGAATCTGAAATCTGGTTCCCTGAAGAACTCATGGGTTGTTCAAGAGTTTATTTTCATGAGCCGATGGATCTAAAAGACATCTGTATACATACGTGTGTGTGTGTGTGTGTGTGTGTGTGTGTGTGTGTGTGTGTGTGTACAGACCTACCCAATCCCCTGGACTATTCTTTAATCCCTTTGAAGAAAATTTTGAGGCAGACCTTGGAGGAACTGCTTTCACAAGGGAATTGGAGACACTGGGCACACACAGTATTACTCTCACAGGGCACCACTGAAAGTCTTTTGCTGAATGGAAGACATGGCAGAGGGAGTGAGAGGCAGACAGGAGATGTGGAAGACCCCTGTGGTGGTTGTGCCTGAGAGACTGAAATGGGAGCCACATGAGGCAACTTTGCCAGCCTCTCAGACTACCTGGGTCTAGGAGATTTCATGGAAACAGGTGAAGGAAGGACTGGGATCTGGGAGACTGATCACAGTGGTCTGTATTTGCACCCATGAGTAATCTCGTGACACTGAACCAAGAAGGAGCCATTTACAAAATATACCTGGATATAACATGATTCACGTTGGATGGATAAAGGCTTATTCTGGGGAAAATCCTGTACTGAAAACACGTTCACCACCCATTCAAACCTTGGAGTGCACAAGAAACACTTTCAGATTCTCTTTAGGCATGAAGAAGTCTGGGGCACCTGGGTGGCTCAGTTGGTTAAGCACCTGACATTTAATCTCAGCTCAAGTCTTGATCTTAGGGTCGTGAGTTCAAGCCCTGTGATGGGCTTCACACCGGACATGAAGCCTACTTAAAAAATAAAATAAAACATGCAGAAAGTCAGGCTGAGTGGATCTGGGGCCCAAGAATCTGCTAGCAAGGACCCTCAGGTGCTTCTGAAGCTAGTGAACTGAGGCACATGCTTTGACAAACACTGACTTATAGTAATGTACCACTGGGCTTGTACATAAAGCCACAAGTTGGGGACATTTTAACTTCCATGATGAAATTAAAGGTTGAAAACAAATCAGCACACTATTACTTCCAGGGTTCACTGTCCATGTGCCTCTCCTTACATGAATCACAGGAATAACCTTTGAAGATGGTCGTGCTGCTTCTAGGCTCAAAGGTGACCCAAGTGCCACCTGGCTGCCAGGTGGAGAGCTGGCCTTTTAAAGCAGGAACTTTTCATCCAAAGGCATCTGCCACTCTTCATATAATTGCATTTTGATTAGAATGAGATCAGGAGTGAAAGCGTCCTTGAACAAATGAATTAGGCAGATAAGTGAGGTGCCGTTGTTTTGCTCTGAAAGTTGCGATGAAGAACATGTGTTAAGTTGCCCAATAACAGGGAAGGCACCAGGAACCATCCCCAGTGATGGAGAATTCTTTTCATGAGCTTGTGAGAGATAACTAAATGTTCAAGAATCTCAGCCTCCAAGATTTCAGAGCCCCAGGACCAAATGTGGGGTGGTATGGAAGGTGATAGATGGAAGGGGGCTATCTAGAAAACAGTGTTACCACATTGAGGGGGTTGGTATCTGCTTTGGCTTGGGAAAGAGCCAGAGTGCATGAAGAGGTGGGAAGAGAAAGAAGACAGGCTGATGAGACAGCCAGGCAGAGCCCAGGGAATACTCTGGGGCTGAGCAGGAGACAGGCCAATAGCCTAGCAGGCAGAAATACCAAGCTTAACCAGGGTTGGCATTCTGTGTGAAACATGTCTGATTGTATTGCCTTTAACATTTCCTGCTGTTATTTGGCTAATATTCCAACATCCTCTGACAGGAATAAATTACCAGTTTTACTCCATTCCACAGTCCAGTGGTCTTCAAACATTTATCTGCATTGTAAATGCAAATAAATGGAGGGCCTATGAAGACACCCATCTATGGACCTCAACCCAGGTCTTCTGACTCCATAAACCTGGGACAGGGCCAGAGAATCTGCATTCTTACAGGTTCCCAGGTGATGCGACTGCTGATGTGAGTATCACTTTAAGAAACTGATATAATTCATCCTTCCCTCAAACAGGTGAAAAGAGGAGCATAAGAGGAAGTTGGAGAAAGGAGAAAGAAGAGGTCTGACAAGAGGCAATATGTGACATTGCAGGTGGGCCAAGTAATTCTGTGGACAATGTGATTTCAGTGGCCATCGAAAAGTTCAGATTTTTTTAAAAATGTTTATTTATTTTTGAGAGAGAGAATGCAAGTGGGGGAGGCACAGAAAGAGAGGGAGACAGAGGATCCAAAGCAGGCTCTGTGCTGACAGCAGTGAGTCCAGTGTGGGGCTCAGATTCACAAATGGTGAGATCATGAGCTGAACTTAAATCAAGAGTCACATGCTGGGGGGAGGAGCCAAGATGGCGGAACAGCATGGATTCTTTTGTGTGTGTCTCGTGTCCATGAAATATAGCCAGATCAACACTAAACCATCCTGCACACCTAGAAAACTGATTTGAGGATTAACACAACAATCTGTACAACCTGAACCACAGAACTCAGCAGGTGCACAGTGCAGAGAGGTGAACTAGGGGAGAGATAAGCCACAAAGGGCAGGGAACTGTTTTTGTTTGCAGAGAGAGGACAGAGACAGTGGGGGGGGAGATGGAAAAAGCACCCCCCCTCAGTGCCAAAGCAGCTGGAGAGAAAGTGGAAAAGTGGAAACAGCCTCAGGAACTGAACTGAAAAGGGAGAAAGGAGAGGGTTTAAATTCCATTAAGACTCTATAAACAGGGGGAGTGCAGAGTCTGAAACACCGCAGCTAGATACCTGGTGGTGCTCTGGTGGGAACGGTGAATCCACGGGAGCAGAGTGGGGTCTGGGAGATTCTCAGACCACACAAGGAGAAGCGGTTCCACTGCTGGGAGGAAATCTGGTAGAGGCTGAGTGGCCACCCCCCACAGGAAAGACCCCAGTGGACCCAGGAGAACAACCACATTTGCTGGTGCTGGAACAAGGTCATTGGGGGAAGCCTGGTGCCAGATGTGTGTTGTGGTTTTCCAGAATCTCTGAAACGCTGCTGCTACACAATCACGTAAACTTTTTCTGGGGCAGGCTGGCATCTGGCCTCATTCTCTGGGCATCGGCAGCAGCACAGTCTCACGAGCTTTCCTGGGTGTGGCTGGCACCCAGTCGTCACTTGGTAAGACCCTCCTTACCAGAGGGGCAGAACGGGTCAAAGCTGCAGTCCCTCAGAAATAAGGGGTCAGGAAACACAGCCGCATTGGAGATAAAACTCAGAAGGGAGGTGCTCAGAAGGGCTTGGTCACCAACAGTGTAAAAGTGGGGAGTGGGCAGAAGCTGAAGACAAAGGACAGGTGTGCGATTGCTGATCAGGGAGAACAGAGTTCCGATACTAGAGACAGGTTAGCGGGGTGATGCCATTTTCACTGCTACCGCGCATGTGCATGCACACTTACAGGCACCACAACATTCCAGCCCAGTAAGCTAAGCAGCGCCATCTAGTGGAGAATGAAGCCGTTACACTAAGCCCCGCCCCACTGGGCCAAACTCGCTCATAAGGAACATAAATCTCTCTGCTTGCTTAGTCTATGGACTATAAGTGCTTCATATTTGACTTCTAGAGGAAACAAAGTAATTTCAATCGTACTTCACTCTGTTCGTTGGTCCATATATTCAATTTTCTTTTTTTTTTCTGTTTCGTTTTCTTAAATACAGAAAGAGAAAAAATTTACTTTTATTTTCCATTTATATTAAAAATATCATTCTTTAATTTTTTTCTACTATATTTTTTATTTTTGTGTAAATTTTTTCAAATTCTATTTTACTTCCAACATTTCATTTTATTCTATTTCAGAATAATCATTTCTATTTATTCTATTCTTTAAAATTTTTCAAACTATTTCCTTTTCTTTTCTTTCCCCTTTTTTCTCTAATCTATCAAACAGCTTTCAACACCCAGACCAAAACACACCTAGGATACACCACCATTTATTTGATTTGTGTGTGTGTTTGTGTTGTTTTTAATTTTAATTTTTTTACCTCATTAATTCTTTTTCTCCCTTCAAAATTACAAAAAAGAATTCACCCCAAAAGAAAGAGCAGGAAGAAACGACAGCCAGGGATTTAACCAACACAGATACAAGCAAGATGTCTCAATGAGAATTTAGAATCACGATAATAAGGATTCTAGCTGGGGGTGAAAATAGATTACAGTCCTTTTCTGTGGAGATAAAAGAAGTAAAAGCTAGTCAGGATGAAATAAAAAATGCTATAACTGAGATGCAATCTCAAATGGATGCCGTGGTGGCAAGGATAGATGAGGTAGAGCAGGGAATCCAGGCTATAGAGGACAAACTTATGGAGAATAATGAAGCAGGAAAACGAGGGAGGGGGGAGACTAAGACAAAAGAGTACAATTTAAGAATTAGAGAACTCAGTGACTCATTAAAAAGGAACAACATCAGAATTATAGGGGTTTCAGATGATGAAGACAGAGAAAAGGGGGTAGGAAATTTATGTCAGCAAAGCATAGCAGAAAACTTTCCTAACCTGGAGAAAGACATAGACATCAAATCCAGGAAGCACAGAGGACTCCCATTAGATTCAACAAAAACCAACCATCAACAAGGCATATCATAGTCAAATTCACAAAATACTCAGGCAAGGAAAGAATCATGAAAGCATCAAGGGAAAAAAGTCCTTAACCTATAAGGGAAGACAGATCAGGTTCACAAGAGACCTATCCACAGAAACTTGGCAGGCCAGAAAGGAGTGGCAGGGTGCGCTGAATCAGAAAAATAAGCAGCCAAGAACTCTTTACCAGCAAGCCTGTCATTCAAAATAGAAAGAGAGATTAAAAGTTGCCCACACAAACAAAAATTAAAGGAGTTTGTGACCACTAAACCAGCCCTGCAAGAAATTTTAAGGAGGACTTGCTGAGGGGAGAAAGGATAAAAACAACAACAACAACAAAAACAAATGACCAAAAGCAACAAAGACTAGAAATGACCAGAGAACACCACCATAAACCCCAACTCTACAAGCAACATAATGGCAATAAATTCATATCTTTCAGTACTCACTCTAAACATCAATGGACTGAATGCTCCAATAAAAGAGATAGGGTAACAGAATGGATAAGAAAACAAGATACATCTATATGCTGTGTACAAGAGACCCACTTTAGACCTAAAGACACCTTCAGATTGAAAATAAGGGGATGGAGAACCATCTATCATGCTAATGGTCAACAAAAGAAAGCAGGAGTAGCCACACTTCTATCAGACAATCTAGACTTTAAAATAAAGCCTGTAACAAGAGATGAAGAAGGGCATTATCATCATAATTATACTAATTAAGGGTCTATCCACCAAGAAGACCTAACAATTGTAAACATTTATGCTCCAAACATGAGAGGACCCAAATACATAAATCAATTAATCACAAACATAAGGAAACTCCTCATTGATAATAATACCATAATAATAGGGGACTTCAACACCCCACTTACAGCAATGGAAAGACCATCTAAACAGAAAATCAACAAGGAAACAATGGCTTTGAATGACACACTGGACCAGATGGACTTACAGATACATTCAGAACATTTCATCCTAAAGCAGCAGAATACACATTCTTCTCGAGTGCACATGGAACATTCTCCAGAACAGATCACATACTGGGACACAAATCAGCCCTCAACAAGTACAAAAAGATCGAGATCATATGTTGCAGATTTTCAGACCAAAACTGAAAACCATGAAACTCAAAATCAACCACAAGAAAGAAAATTGGAAAGATAACAAATACTTGGAGACTAAAGCACATCCTACTAAAGAATGAACGGGCCAACCAAGAAGTTAAAGAGGAAATTAAAAAGTACATGGAAGCCAATGAAAATGATAACACCACAACCCAAAACCTCTGGGACACAGCAAAGGCAGTCATAAGAGGAAAGTATATAGCAATGCAGGCCTTCCTAAAGAAGGAAGAAAGTTCTCAGATACACACCCTAAACTTACACCTCAAAGGCCTGGAAAAAGAACAGAAAATAAACCCCAACACAAGCAGAAGACAGGAAATAATAAAGATTAGAGCAGAAATCAATGTTATCAAAACGAAAAAACAGTAGAACAGATCAATGAAACCAGAGCTGGTTTTTGAAAGAATTAACAAAACTGATAAACCCCTCGCCAGTGGGGTTTTTTCAAAAAGAAAAAGGAAAGGACCCAAATAAATAAAATCAAGAATGAAAGAGGAGAGATCACAACAGCACTGCAGAAATACAAACTATACTAAGAGAATATTATGAGGAATTATACACCAATAAAATGGGCAACCTGGAAGAAATGAACAAATTCCTAGAAACATATAAACTACCAAAACTGAAACAGGAAGAAATAGAAAATTTGAAGACTCATGAGCAGTAAGGAAATCAAATTAGTAATCAAAAATCTCCCAAGAAACAAGAGTCCAGGGCCAGATGGCTGTCTAGGGGAATTCTACCAAACATTTAAGGAAGAGTTAACACCTATTCTCTTGAAGCTGTTCCAAGAAATAGAAATGGAAGGAAAACTTCCAAACTCTTTCTATGAAGCCAACATTACCTTGATTCCAAAACCAGACAAAGACCCCACTAAAAAGAAGGACTATAGACCAATTTCCCTGATGAACATGGATGCAAAACTCCTCAACAACATAATAGCTAACTGGATCTGACGGTACGTTAAAAAAATTATTCACCGTGACCAAGTTGGATTTATTCCTGGGATGCAGGGCTGGTTCAATATCTGCAAAACAATCAGTGTGAGTCATCACATCAATAAAAGAAAGGACAAGCACCACATGATCCTCTTACTAGATGCAGAGAAAGCAATTGACAAAGTACAGCATGCTTTCTTGATAAAAACCCTCAAGAAAGTGGGATAGAAGGATCACACCTCAAGATCATAAAAGCCATATATCAAAGACTCACTGCCAATAGCATCCTCAATGGGGAAAAACTGAGAGCTGTCCCCCTAAGGTCAGGAACAAGACATGGAGGTCCACTCTTGCCACTGTTATTCAACACAGTATTGGAAGTCTTAGCCTCAGCAATCAGACAACACAAAGACATAAAAGGCATCCAAATCAGCCAGCAGGAGGTCAAACATTCACTCTCCGCAGATGACATGATACTCTACATGGAACACCCAAAAGATTCCACCAAAAAACTGCTAGAACTGACCCATGAATTCAGCAAATTCACAGAATTTAAAATCCATGCACAGAAATCGGTTGCATTCCTATACACCAACAATGAAGCAACAAACAGAGATATCAAGGAATAGATTCCATTTACAATTACACCAAAACCCATAAAATACCTAGGAATAAACATAGCCAAAGAGGTGAAAAATCTATACACTGAAAACCATAGAAAGCTTATGAAAGAATTTGAAGAAGACACAAAAAAATGGAAAAAATATTCCATGTTCCTGGATTGGAAGAACAAACATTGTGACAATGTCGATACTACCCAAAGCAATCTACATATTCAATGCGATCCCTATCAAAATGACACCAGCATCCTGCACATAGCTAGAACAAACAATCCTAAAATTTGTATGGAACCAGGAAAGACCCTGAATAGCCAAAGCAATCTTGAAAAAGAAAACCAAAGCAGGAGGCATCACAATCCCAGACTTCAAGCTCTACTACAAAGCTGTAATCATCAAGACAGTATGGTACTGGCACAAGGACAGACACTCAGATCAATGGAACAGAATAGAGAACCCAGAAATGGACCCACAAACGTATGGCCAACTAATCTTTGACAAAGCATGGAAGAATATCCAGTGGAATCAAGACAGTCTCTTCAGCAAGTGGTGCTGGGAAAACTGGACAGCGACATGCAGAAGAATGAACCTGGACCACTTTCTTATACCATACACAAAAATAAACTCAAAATGGATGAAAGACCTAAATGTAAGACAGGAAGCTATCAGAATGTTTGAGGAGAAAGCAGGCAAAAACCTCTTTGATCTCGGCCACAGCAACTTTTTACTCAACATGTCTCTGGAGGCAAGGGAAACAAATGAACTACTGGGACCTCATCAAAATAAAAAGCTTCTGCACAGCAAAGGAAACAATCAGCAAAACTAAAAGGCAACCAACAGAATGGGAGAAGATATTTGTAAACGACATAACAGATAAAGGGTTAGTATCCAAAGCCTATAAAGATCTTATCAAACTCAACACCCAAAAAACAAATAATCCAGTGAAGAAATGGGCAAAAGACATGAATAGACATTTCTCCAAAGAAGACATCCAGATGGCCACCGATACATGAAAAATTGCTCAATATCACTCATCATCAGGGATAGACAAATCAAAACAATGAGATACCACCTTACACCTGTCAGAATGGCTAACATTAACAACTCAGGCAACAACAGATGTTGGCGAGGATGTGGATAAAGTAGATCTCTGTTGCACTGCTAGTGGAAATGCAAACTCGTGCAGCCACTCTGGAAAACAGTATGGAGGTTCCTCAAAAAATTAAAATTAGAACTACCCCTAGGACCCAGCAATTGCACTACTAGGTATTTATCCAAGGGATACAGGTGTGCTGTTTCGAAGAAGCACATGCACCCCCATGTTTATAGCAGCACTAACAACAATAGCCAAAGTATGGAAAGAGCCCAAATGCCCATCAATGGATGAATGGATAAAGAAGAGGTGGTATATATATACAATGGAGTATTACTCGGCAATCAAAAAGAATGAAATCTTGCCACTTGCAACTACATGGATGGAACTAGAGGGTATTATGCTAAGCGAAATTAGTCAGAGAAAGACAAAAATCCTAAGACTTCACTCATATGAGGACTTTAAGATACAGAACAGATGAACACAAGGCAAGGGAAACAAAAATAATATAAAAACAAGGAGGAGGACAAAATAGAAGAGACTCACAAATATGGAGAACAAACAGAGGGTTACTGGAGGGGTTGTGAGAGGAGGGGATGGGCTCAAAGTGTAAGGGTAAGGGTATCTACGCCTGAAATCATTGTTGCACTATATGCTAACTTGGTTGTAAATTAAAAAAAAAAAAAAAAAAGAGTCCGTTATGGGGTTCCTGGGTGGCTCAGTCAGTTAAGCGTCTGACTTCAGCTCAGGTCATGAGCTCATGTTCCATGAGTTCAAGCCCCGTATCAGGCTCTGTGCTGATAGCTCAGAGCTCGGAGCCTGCTTCGGATTCTGTGCCTCCCTCTCTCTCTGCCCCTCCCCTGTTAATGCTCTCTCTTACTCTTGAAATAAATAAACATTAAAAAAAATAATAAAGCCAGATACTTAACTGACTGAGCCACCCAGGTACCCTGACGTGAAAGGTTTTAAAAGCCAAGTTACCAAGCAAAATTGAATGTGAAAACTAAAGACCTAGGTCTAGTTGCAGTGACTGCTCTACCTTGCAATAGCTATGGGACCTTATGCAAGCTTCTTGACTTTTCTGGACCTTAGTTCCCTTGTCTACAGAAGAAGCCTGCACTAGATTATCAGGTGGCATTCTGAGAGTCACAGAGCTCTAAGGAGGGCCTGGCCTGACCACATGAGAGTCAGTGATCACTCGATCACTGTATTTAATTGTATTTGACAGTTAAAACCAAACAGGACCAGCTCAGCCACAAGTGGGACTTGGCCCCTACCCCTCTCTCCCAGCACGCTCCTCTTTCCATTCTCAGCTCACATCTGTGTGCCTCTTAATTCATTGCAGTGAAGTGCACACCCTATACTACAACTCCTTTAAATCTTGAATCCATAGGCATTCCCATTTTACAGATAGAAAAATTGAGGTTCAGAGGAGTTTAAGTCACTCACCCGAAGTCATAAGGCTAATAAATGGTAGAGCTGAGACTTCCTATCCCATTTTCCCATCTGACCAAAGCATTTCATCTTTCCGGTTTATAGCTCTCCAGGGCTCCCAACCCAGCACTGTTTTCACTGCACCACACATTGAGAACTTGGTCTCTGCCCCACTGGATCTTCTGCCCCTCCTCCCACTCTCTCCTCAGTATCTAACCCTGAACCAGGCAGGAGGCTTTCCTTACAGCCTGCCCCTTCCACCCCAGCTGCTTAGCGTGAGCACACATTTCTGCGCCACTCCCTCCCTCCCCCTCTGCTGGCTGTTTGTGAAAGTTTGGGCTGTAGGGTGGAATAAGCCCTGTAATTTATTTCTGATGCAGGAAATTTGAATATTAGCTAAATCACAACAGGAAACCAGCCATTCAGGAGTAATGCAATCAAACACTTCACTCAGTCCAAACATACCTGCAGAAGGGAAACCGATCCCAGCCGTCTCTGAGTCTAAAGGAATCAATCGCTAAGCTCGTTGTCTTCCAGCACAGGCACTTCATGCACTATTTTCAGGACAAAGGTTCTTGTTTGAACATTAAGCCTTTCTAACTTGGTCTCAGCTAAAAGGCACTAACACAGAGATCCCACTCACTGAGACTCCTCCTCAGGAAGGGGGCACAGTCCTAAAATGAGGAGCAGGCAGGGCATGACAACTCAGGAGTGCTTCAGACACCTTCTCTGACCTCGCTGCTATGGAGGGGGAGGGGTGCGGCCCAAGGGAGGGGCCACAAGGAAGGCGGCTGACTGACTGTTCAGGGCTCCCTTGTGCCCTCTGCCAAGGCATGGAAAAGCCAGGCTGAACCAGGGCTGGGTGGGCAGGAATGTTTGTGAAGGACGCCAGAATTGCTGAGAAATGGATCCCGGTGTCTTACATTCTTAAACTTTCTGTAAAGAATGTAATCGGGCTGGGAGTATTTAAACCACCCTATAGCATCTGGTGACTCAGTCGGTTAAGGGTCTGACTCTTGATTTAGCTCAGGTCATGATCTCATTGTCATGAGATGGAGCCCCATGTCCGGCTCTGCACTGAGCATGGAGCCTGCTTAGGATGCTCTCTCCCCACCCCTCTGCCCCTCCCCCACCCCTCTCTCTAAGTAAAGAAATACATACATACATACATACATACATACATACATAAAATAAGCCACCCCATGGGTGAGGAATGCAGGATGAAAGGGAAAGGATGATGAATTCATTTTGAATTGTTTTAAAAAGGGGAGGTTGTTTCCAATCAGATGTATTTGTTATAATAGAAGCCATGGGTAAGAATGGCTTAGGTAATCTTGGTACTTCTTGTCTCACAGAACAGAGAATGGGAGGTAGGAGTTATCATGGCTGGTCCATGTAGCAGTATCTTCAAAACCCAGGCATCTTTTGCCTTTTACCTTTTCCATCTTTAGTGTCTTAGCTTTTTTTGTTCTTCCTCATGCATGTTGCCTCGCTCATTATAAAGTGGCTGCCGCTGTAGCAAGATTACATCCTCACACAACTTATTGAAGGCAGGGCACAAAGGAGTAGTCCTGGCAGAGATTTTCTTCTCATAAGCCTTACTCTGAGCAGTGAGGAAAAAACATTTCCCCGTAAGACCCAACAGGCTTTGCTTTATGTATTTTTTTTTAGCCAAACTGGGCCACTTAGCCGCTTCTAGCTACAAAGGAGTCTGAGAAAGCAAGTATGTGGCTTTCCCAACTTCTATCATTGAAGCGGGCAAGGGTTGGGAATGACTTTGGAGTAGACAACTAAGAGTATCTGCCATAGGGATAAATAGAAGTGTGGCCAGAAATAAAAATAAAAACAAAATTTTTTCACCTAAGTCCAAAGATGAAAGTTTTAGGGGTGCCTGGGTGGCTCAGTCGGTTGAGCGTCCAACTTCGGGCCAGGTCTAGATCTCACAGTTCGTCAGTTTGAGCCCCACGTTGGGCTCTGTTCTAACAGCTCAGAGCCTGGAGCCTGCTTCGAATTCTGTGTCTCCCTCTCTCTCTCTGCCCTCCCCCACTTGTGCTCTGTCTCTCTCTCTTAAAAATAAATAAACATTTAAAACATTTTAAAAAGAGATAAAAGTTTTAAAATATATCAACAGTTTCAGTAAAAAAAGAAAGATAAGAAAGAAAGTAAGAAAGCAAGAAAAAAGTTTTGTATGTAAACATCTGCATTATCTAAAAGAAAAAAAGACAGGCCTGGCTGCATATTTTACTTCCATACACAGTTTAAAAAAAAAAAAAAAAAGTGAGGCAACTTCAGAATTCTACATTCCTCTGACCCAATTTATCCCAGAGAAAATCACGGATCTGTATAAAGTTGTATATGTACATGTATATGTATAAATATATACGGATGTTCACCACCTATTGTTTGCAATAGCAACAAGTTGGAACAACTGGGCACCGCTACTTCACAATGCTCTGCCAGGCACCAAAGTCAAGTACAAAATTGGTCTGGAAAGGAGAACCGACCTCTCCCTTTGTGTTCCCCTCTGTGTGGTTTGCATCCCAACATGGGCAAGGGTGTGTGAAACCATTCAAGGTCTACCTTCCCCTTTGCTCTGCCTGGTAGGGTTTGTGTAGTGGCTTCCATGCTACATTCAAAATCTCTGCCCAAACCTATCACTTGGGTCAGACCTATCAGATCTGTCTCCTCCTTGCCTCAGGGCTGATTCTCTCCCAGGAGACCCCAGGCTAAGAAATTTCAGTTGAGTCACCATATGAATAGTGAGTCATGACCCAGCCAATCCTAAAGGCCAGTGGTAGGGCCTAAGCTCAAACTGAGCTCCCTGTTGCAAATGATAACCAGTCTGAATCCCACCTGGTGCAAGGAGGGACTTTTAAGGCAGAGGACCAGCGAGTCTGCACCCTCAAACTCTCAATCTAGTTGCGGGAACAACAGGACCAGATCTACTGGGACCCAGGGTTCTCCTTAGAGCAGTGATACGCTGTGGCGCTAAAGCTACTTGACTTTGCTACTCATAGAACCAAATAGGAATTATTCATTATTAGGGATTGGGATTTGTTTATTAGCCTTAAAAGGCTAATGATAATGACAACGGATGTTAAACCTGTAAGTATAATTAAGGTGAACTGACTTTAACTTACTCCTAATGTTGTAGGAAGAGTAAAACTCTCTTACTTGTTAAGGAAGCACAAAAATCTATTTCCCAGCCAATGAACATGCCAGATACTAAGACTGTTTATAAGTCTACGCTAAAAATTTGGATGACCAGCCTGTAAGAGGGAACTGAAACCTATATAATGATGAAATTGTTAAAGGTGACATGGGAAGAAGCCCATAGCTCAGCCTTGGAGGAGCTATTGACTCTGAGGTCACTCCAGCTAATGGAAATGTTGAAATTTTAATGCTAAGCAGAAGCTTGGAGATAATAGCTTCAATTCCTGAGTGCTTACTATGTGCTGGGTCTATTTTAAGTGTTCTGCGTATTTCTACAACGACACAAGAAGTCCATACTGTTGTTCCTCCCAGTTGCACATTTAACCTGCCAAAGTCATCCAGCCAGTAAATGCTAGAGCCAGGATTTGAACCCAAGTGGTTTGGCTCTAAAGCCTGTGTTCTTCCACACCTCACCATAGCAGAGTCCCATACCTGGTATGCAACTCCTATGAGTTGCAAGGGAGTTAACTGAGGCAAGATGGACTTAGTGTTCATAGGATGGAGTACCATTTAATGACCCCTAGCTCTCAAGAAACCTGCTCCCCACACCTGAATTGTTAAAATATCCTGCCCTGACCATAGATATCACCTTCCCCAGACAGAGGTGGATGGGAGCCTCAGGTATCCAGGGCCAAAGGAATGGCGTGATCCGTTCTGGTACAACAGACAAGAGCTAGTACCTTCCCCTCCACTCTCAGATCCTCTCAGAATGGGCCAGAGGGTAAGTGCTGTCTTTCTGCCATTTCTGACCCTCCCCTCTCCACCACCCCTCCCCCAAAGTGATGGATGAGCAAATAACAAAATCACAGGTAACTCTGTGACTAGTCCAGGGCTCCTGATACTTCATAAAAATGTGTGGCTTTGTCAGTTGCTTCATAAGTGCTCAGCATCCCTCTATGGAAAGAGGCTTTTCCTCTTTCAGTTGGTACCAAAGTGCAGGGCTTTCCCTTACGGTACTGTCACCTAGACTTTCATTTCTGTACAACCAGCCAGGGGTGAAATTGCCCAAGGGAGTTTGCCTTTCTAAAGGGTCAGTGCTGAGCAGGAATTTCTTCTGTGTGTCCAGAGGCCTCCCTCCCGCCCAGTAGCCCAAGCTAATCTGGAAACAGCATCGTTCTTCTTTAAAATCTACCTCCTTAAAAAAAAATGAGGTTAGAGTGGGAGAGAGCCAAAGCATAAAAGACTCTTAAAAACTGAGAACAAACTGAGGGTTGATGGGGGGGTGGGAGGGAGGGAAGGGTAGGTGATGGGCATTGAAGAGGGCATCTTTTGGGATGAGCACTGGGTGTTGTATGGAAACCAATTTGACAATAAATTTCATATATTAAAAAAAGAAAAAAAGAAAAAATCTACCTCCTTAATTCCCACAGTGAAGGAGCAGCCTCTGAGCAGAGAAACCAGTGGCTCAAGGGCTCCACCATGAGGAAATCAGGAAATGAGACCTCTGGCAAAACATCGTGATCTTGCACCTGCAGGCAGTCAAAGGTGCAGATGGGGAACAGAAGGCCAGTGGGGCAGCCAGGTCACAGTTGTCCAGCAAGAAAGGGGACTTGGTACCGTGTGCCCCCCCACCTTCCGCCACAGTCACTTCTGCTTCACCCGACCTCAGGGAAGGCGGGGGGCCACGACAACCTCCTTTGTCTTTTTCCAGCTCCGTGCAGGACACATGGGGGCTGGCAACTCTGAGCTTTACGCTGGTAGCAGCTGGCAAGATGCTGAAGCCATTCTTCCCTTGTGGAGAATTAGATGGAATTAGCTTTGCTAAATTCCCATCAGCCCTGCCCACCAAATGCCCCACTGACTACAACAGAGCCGCCCGGCAGCTGAGGGTAGGATGCGGCAGTGTGTGACCCTCACCTCCACGGGCTTCTCCCCTGCAGCCTGAGCAGTGCCTGCAGCTGCTGACCCTCATCTCAGGCTGCACAGCCCTTTGAGGTGGTTTGGGACCCGCCGCCCATGGGACCTGGGACTCTGCTCATCAGAGCTGCAGAGATGTCTTTATCAGGGGAGTCTAGGAAAAGCATGAACTGTATCAAACCAAACTGGGGCAGAATCCTGGCTTTATCTGTACCACTTTAAGCAAGGAGTAGATAAGGAGTAAAGCCTCTCTGAAAGTCACCTTGAAAATAGAGGAAATAACTCTTTAATATGTGTCTGCCCCACTGTGCTCCATGAGGCAGACGTCAGGTCTGTTTTTTTCATAGTTTGATCTCTGGCACCTGGCACAGTGTCTGACATTTAGGATACACTCAATAAATATTTTTGAAGGGATGAAGGAAAAATAAGTTACAATAGGATTAAGAGCATAAAATGATGTGATATATGTAAAGCAAACAGGGCACGTGTGCTCTGTAAATGACAGTTTCTAGCAACCAGCTTATTCTGATTACATGAAACCAGGCTTCATGATTCAACTAATAATGACTGTCATTCATTCATTCATTGAGGAAATACTGATAAACTGCTACGTCCACACGGAAAACACAAATGTGAAAAAAAAAAAAAACAACTTCTCATCTGAAAGTGGCTCAGTTAAATGTTAGCCAGATATAGAGAGCTATGAGCACACAGAGGAAGGACTTTCCCAGAGGATGAGTAGAGGCCAGCCAGTAAAGAAGGTAGGAGCAGAGAAAAAATCTGAAAGGGAAAAAACTCTGTGTCAAACTCTATGGCCCATCGATGAAGCTGAGTTCCTAGAGATAAGTATAATTGTATCACACACAGGAGAGATGCTTGGAACAGATTTTTACACAACTGTTTTCTCAGAGACGTAAAGGTTGATTGTGTCTGGATGTTGCCTTCAGTGGGTTTGACTCCCTCTTAGCCACATGAAGGACGGTGTACATCCTCTGGAATTTGGGACTCTAAACCTAGAGACCCAAACCAACAGATGACAAGAATTAGAGGCATGTGCTCCCGTATCATCTGAAATGTAAACAAATTGAAGCAAGTATGTCTTTGTTTGCTACCACTTTATAACCTGAGTTCTGAGAAGGACTTCTTGGGGAGCTCTGATCTGGACACCTCAACATTTTAGACATGAGAGATTTGGTTTCAGGTTTCCAAAATTGTCATATGCAACCACTGCCAGGATATGCCATTCTGAGTTCCACCTGTACTATTACTTTATCTAATTCTTTAAAATTTACTTTTTACTTAAAGCAATATTTTTGAAGATATATATCCCAAATATGATTAGAAAATAAGTATCAATTGCCCTTGCAGCTCTGATGTCTTCAAACCTTATTGCCAATCCAACCAGGCCTCAGCAGGTAAGCCCTCTCTGCCCCCTCCATTAAGTGATGTTTAAACACAATTCCCAGCAGGCTTTGGGGGAGAACAAGTGAAGCTCTAAATTGACACCTGCCAACAGAGTGTGTTAGGAAAGCGTAGAGGTCAAGGAGATCTATCCCATGAAAAATATCACCAACAGTAGGAATAGAAACCTGGGTGCACTCAGCGAAAAGATGATTGGATTTAAAGCCATAACACCTGCCTCTTTTACTAGTTGTGCGGTCTCAGGCAAGTAACTTAACCTGAGCCTCAGGTCCCTTTTTAATATTATTGGGACATGGCAATTTCTTATAAAATGAGTGAACCAACGAAGTGGTTAGAATAATAGGATTGCAAAATCACCTTACAAGCACTAAAGTATGTACAAATACTTATTATCTCACTGGGAATTAAGTTTTCGCACAGAATTTGGACACTATCATGAACAATGAGAGAATATCAAGAACATACCCCTTGGCCTTTACTCAGACAAACTGGAGGATGCTCTTGTTTCCCGTGATGTGGAAACATGCTAACCTGGAGAAATGAGCAGAGCAGATGTGGTTTGAGTGCTGGCACAGTGTACAGAAAGCCCAGGTGCTCAAGGCTCCTAGAAAGGTCCCATAAAACGAGGACAGCTGTTTTTCTTATTACAGGATGACCATGCAGATCGTGGACACCACATTCTTTGGTAACAACCCTGCTCTTCTAAAACTCACAACTCCACTGTGCCTCCCTCTCCTCTTCACCTCGCCCTCTCCACAGTACTTCAGTTTCACTGAACACTTCACCTGGCTCTCAGGGGCCTCTCCAGGAGCAAACCCTGGGCTCTCAGCTTCTTGACTGATACATACCCGGACGCCCTGGTTCTTCCCAATTCCTTTTTTGTTTCCAGGGGCTAATTTTTGTTCTACCTAGGGTCCTTTGGGTTGCAAATCAGGAGACTTACACTATCTTAGGCAAAAAGTAGTCATTTATTAACCTTTATAGAAGATAATGAAAAATTGCAAAGAATGGGGATATCGTTAGGCCTTGGGGGGAGCTGGAACTAGGACTTTTTCTCTAGCTTTGTCATTCGAATAAAAGTGCTTCTGTGCCTTTAGTTTCATTTAGACATGACTTAGGTAAGGATGTGGCTCCCTCCTGGATCGCCTGCCTGACCCCGGGCCGAGACAGATAGGAGTACGCATTTGGCTTGGCAGCCCTGGGAACCCCACGCGGTGGGAAAGGGAACAGCAGCTACCACAAGTAAGTGGCTCTTATTCCCAGAAGGGAGGGGAATGTGGGTGATGGGCATTAGGGCACCTGTTGGGATGAGGACTGGATGTTGTATGGAAATCAATTTGACGATAAAGTATATTTAATATTAAAAAAAAAGAACAGCTAATGTCCTTAATTGCTCTCTGATTGCAAGGACTCCACAGGACAGAAATCATGCACAGACACTTGTATATTGAGTTATACTGCGGCTTCTTAGGGTCTAGATTTAGGACTCCTCTAATTGTCATATTTTTCAGCCCAGAATATCGCTCGTGGGCCCACAATTCACAAAAGAAAAAGCAGATGACAAAGGCACCTTCTTGGGGAGTGAGGGTAGTAGCAGAAGGTGGGCATAGTGTGGAAAAGCAATTGTGGAGAATGGAGAACAAGTTTACCAGGAAATTGTACTAGAGTTATCAGATAGTGCTGAGGTAGGTGCTATAAACTGAATGCTGTGTCCCACCAAAATTCATGTTGAAACCTAATCCCCAGTGTGCTGATGTTTGGAGGTGGGGCCTGGGTGACTGGATCATGAATAGGGTTAGGGCCCTTATGAAAGAGACCTCAGAGAGCTCCCTCACCCTTCTTCCATGTGAGTACATAGTGAGTAGACAACTGTTTATGAACCAGGAAGCGAGACTCACGGGACACCGAATCTGTCAGCACCTTGATTTCTCAGCCTCCACAACTGTGAGAAGTAAATGCCTAGTTTCAGCCCCCGAGTTTATAGTAGTTTTCAATAGCAGCCCCAATGGACTAAGACAGTAGGTAAATGTTTACATGGATTTATAGTAAGGAGATCCAATTTGTCTTACATGTCCTTTTCTCTAGCAGCATTTGGCTGCTTATTGAGGGAAATATGGAAAAACTGATTGTCGTCATGTTTGTAACAGGGTGGGGAAATCTCCTTGACTTTTCTATGTATGGTATAAATGCAGAAGAGGAACAGAGTTCAGGGTATTGGTAAAGTACACATGTTACCCCTAGTAATATTATGTATTGTGGAATCTCAGCTGGATATAAAGAGACATGGATTAGGTGAAGGCAGATGAGAGGGAGGACTGGGGGAATCCCACTTATGTCAAAAGAACAGTGTGTGTGTGTGTGTGTGTGTGTGTGTGTGTGTGTGTGTGTGTGTGTGAGAAAGAGAGAGAGAGAGAGAGAGAGAGAGAGTTGAACAAAGTAATACCAATATGTATTTATCTGTATGCACAAAGAGAAAACATATACATTTCTTAATTAGGGTAGCCCCTTCACTTATAAAGAAATACTCTTACTCAAAAAGGACACACACAAAATGATGTAGCTATGATACAGTTTATTTCAACACACTAACCCCCAAAAATAACAAAACAACCTATTTCTTTGGGGAAAAAAAACCCCAACATTCTACATATTCAGGGTTGGCTTGATTGACCACAATGCATTTTAGCAAAAAGACTTAGGTACACCACACCTAATAAAGCTCTCTATATACACAGTAAATACCAAATAGCTTTGCTAAATTACCAGACATTTGGAAAAAAACAAAACATTATTATAAAAGAATCAAATGCACTAAGTTAACAATCTTGTGAACTTAGAAAAAGACTTGAATTGTTGTATTTTTATCTGTACAAAAAATTCAATCTCTATCCTTCCATTTTTACCTATATTTTCCTTAGGCCCCAAATTTGAAAGCTTAAATCCTTTCTTTCTAAGGCCCTGGGAGTATCAAGTTTTCCTTCAAATTTACAGTCATCTAAAAAGGAGATTATCTAAAGGCTGGGAAAAACAAAGAAAAACTAGATTTCACTTCTGTACCACTCATGCAGATTCCACTGAGAAGAGCTCCTGAGTTGGCTACCAATTCATGCAATTTAGTTCAAAAACATAATACCTGATTATAGGACTAAACTGGCTTTTATGCAGCTCAGGAACACATTTCTTTATCACTGAAAATCAGTTAGCGACATTAAGCCCTTAGCTTAATCCATGCAAATGCAGTATGGGAATTCTATGACATGGAAGTTAGCATATTTAAATGTAAAATGCAAAGTTATGAATATTAAATAATATGTGTTTTAAATATGCAAACTGCTATGTTTTCTCAATACAGTTGACCCTTGAAGAACATGGGTTTGACCTGCACAGGCCCACGTATATGTGGATTTTTTTCAATAAATAGAGTATAGTACTGTAAGTGTATTTCTCTTCCTTATGATTTTCTTAAAAACATCTTTTCTCTAACTCACTTTATTGTAAGAATACAGTACACAATACATATAACACACATAATATGTGCTAATCAACTTGTTTGTGTTATTGGTAAGGCTTCCAGTCAACAGTAGGCTATTAATAGTTAACTTGTGGGGGAGTCAAAGGTTACATGTGGATTTTCAACCGTGCGGGGGTTTGGTGCCCCTAAGTCCCATGTTGTTCAAGGGCCAACTGTAATCACTTTTTATGAATAAAAAATAAAATGTCAAAAGAAGAAGAAAATGTTGATATTCCAAAATGAGACACTAAGACATGACTCGAGTAAGCTTATAGGTAAAAACAATTGTTTATTATTGTGTGTAACTGAACAACAAAATAGCCTTGTCTGAAAGCACTGAGTCAAACTGTCTTCCCAAGTCCTTCCAAGTCATGATTCTACATACTACAATGAAGTTATTTTTAATAAGTGCTGTCATGAACTACAAGTTTTTACATTCCTAAATAACAAACTTAACTTTACTATAGCAATGACTTAAGTACATGTGCTATTAAAAAAAAACTTGTAAACATACTCTGAATTTCTTTACCTGTGAGATAGTATTAAAAGGCAATTCCTCAATTTCTTCATTCCTTAAGAACTAGGAACCAAAATACTAAACATAATAAATAAATATGCAACCTGAAGGCCTGGAAAAGGATATAGAACACTGAATATAATAAACCAGTGTATTAAAAATCCAGTATTTCAGTATTAAAACTTCTTCATCTCAACAGTTAGGTTTATTGCTACTATAAATAAGCTTCATATTAAGGCACCTGTCATTACCTATGAGAAAGATCTGGATTCAAAACAAAGGGAATATGCACTGAAAACTTTTTTCTTTCATTCCAATATTATTGCAGATATTCTCAATTTATAATGTTAAGTGTTTCTACAGTAGTATACACGTCTTTGAGCATACTACCTGAATATAGGTAAATAATTTACATAATACCTTAATAAAGTACATGATACCTGAATGAGAAAATAGGCAAAATCACATCAAGATGGATGTAAAGGACTAAATACAAGAAAGATGATAATCTCTAGGGAAAAAGAATTCTACTGCAAGGACGGTGATAAGAGCCCACCTTGGCCAAGTCATTTAACTTCCCTGAGCCTCACTCTCTCCTAGCAGTAAAATGTCAATATTAGCTGTCAAGCTTATAAGGCTGTTGAGTGATCACGTGATATGATGTAAAACCAGCTGGCCAACCATGAAGCACTGAACAAACTGAACAAATGGCACTGTCATAGGCCGAAATATCACAGGCTTCTGACAGTTTCCCTAACAAGGTTATGGCCTGGTCCTCTTGCATCCACTTGAGAACTCCCATTTTTAGTCATTAGAACGTTGCTGAATGAATGGAGCAAAAACTTATGCAAAGTGAAAAATCTCTAAATTCTAGGTTGCAGAATGTTATAAAGCAGTTTGCTGTTAAGTGGGGAACCACACTGTTTTGGGGGCTCAGGCTACCTCTTGGCTCTTCCTAACGATAAAGAGGGGTCCATGGCCTTTCCTCACTGTCTCCTCTGCAGAAACCTTTGTCTCCCTTGCCATCTGCTATTGTGCAGGATGCATAGTTCCATTAGGACTCTACCTTTTAACAGCATAAAAGAGTTTGAAGAGTATTAAAGAAGCACAGCTGAGGTCAGTCTCAGGTACGTTACTCAGCTCGGCACAAATATGAATGGTTTAGTAAATCCCTCCAGGTCTCCTTTGCCTAGTCCACAAGTCCTTCCTCTGTGTACAAAATGGTTCTAGGGCAGCCTTTTCCAAACTATATTCAGAGGAATACTAGTTAGGTGAGATGTTAACAGGTAAACTACAGACCTTTGTTAAGTAAGTCTGGGATATGCAGGGAGAAGTAAGTTTTATGTCCTGAAGAATTTCTCTCTTTGATGTACTGACTATATACTTCAAAGAGGAAGAAGGGAGGATAGCATTTCCCAGGTTCATCTGACCACAGAATCCCATTTTTCCCCACAAAATATCTAGAGGGGCTCACAGCTTTTAGAACATTCTTGGGGAAATGCTATTCTAGCTAATTCACCCAGGGTTTAAACATTTCAGGGCTAGCTATGTCTGGCAATTGTTATCTTTTTGATTTCTAAAGGAGCAAAATCATTTTACTTACAAGGTCAACTGCCAGGCTGATCTCCCGAATTTCACTTCATAAGTGTCCTGCCCAAAGCAACTGAGAACTAAATTTCCTTTACTACATGCTGAGGAATTTGAAGAAGCAATTCTCAAGTTAATGAGAATATAATTTTAAATGAAATCTTTATATTCTCCCTCAAACATTAAAATATAAAGATCTAATTCTAGATCTTAGAACCTAGAATCAAAATTACTTTGAGGACAGGGGAGAATTTTATCACAACATCACCATAATTAAGACTGTTAATAAGTAGTAATGGTGGTGGTCGTGGCTAAGCACCTATTTTGTGGCTCAATCCTCATATCCACATGATAAATTTAGGAGCTACTATTACACCCACTTTAAGGATACATACATTGAGATTTAGAGAGATTAACTGACTTTCCAAGGATCACACAAAGCAGTAAGGGCAGAATCTCAAATCTGACCCCTCACCTCATGCTCTTAATCACTACATAACACCATCTTATATTTTCGTGACAAAACAATAGAATTGAAGTCACATCCTGAATGTCAAATGGGAAAATTAGAGTGTATTTCTATAAATCCAATTTACTGAAATTTGGTTTTGGATTTCCTTTCAAGCAAACTTTTGTTGCCTAAGGGAGCTACTTTGTTTTTTTGTTTTGTTTTGTTTTTTTGTTTTTTAAAGCAGAGAAAAACAGACTGCTATTTACCAGTGATAGGTTTATCTATGGGGAGAGTTCTAAAAATCTGCATCCAGGGTGAAGACATTATCTGTAGTTTCTGCCATAACTGCAAAACGTTGATACTCTGCAACTCGTTTCTCAAAGAAATTTGTTTTCCCTTCCAAAGAAATGTTTTCCATAAAATCAAAGGGATTTTCTGCCTGAAAAACCTAAAAAGAAAAGAAGTGTTATTAGACATTCTGAAGAAGCCAAATTACACCCATAAGAACAACAACACGTAACAAGGCTTCTCATTAAATACAACTTAAGCTTACATTTCCATGCTAAGAAGTTAAAACCTATAATTTCTAATTACCATCACATACACAGTACATTGTAAAGTTCCATGAATATCCAATTATGGTGAATACAACATGACCACTTAGTATGTATTTACTGTATGTCTGATAGTATTTTAAGTGCTTTATGTATACCAACTCATCAACAATCCTTTCTGGTAAGTATTATTATCTCCCTTTCGTAGATGAGGAAATGAAGGTAGAGGTTAAACAACGTGCTTAAGGTCACAGAGCTAGAAAGTGGCAGAGCCAGGATTCAAACCCAGGTAGACTGGCTGCAGCCTCCACCTGTTATGTCATGTGAGAAGCACACGACTTTATGAAATTCAGGTATATTATCTCTGATAAAAAAAAAAATGAAAAATAACTTAAAAGTCAACTGAGTTCTTCCTAATAACCATTTGTATTTAAAAGTATAAACGTTTGGATGCACCAATCTCACTAAATAAGTAAAAGGTAAACAGGTTTCTTTTTTATTTTTATAAGCTTATTTTATTTATTTTGAGAGAGAGAGAACACACATGGGAGGGACAGAGAGAAAGGGAGAGAGAGAGAGAGAACCCTAAGCAGGCACTGCACTATCAGCAGGGAGTCCAATGCGGGTCTCAAACTCACGAACCATGAGATCATGACCTGAGCCAAAATCAAGAGTCAAGACACTTAACCTACTGAGCCACTTAGGTGTCCCATGTTAAACAAGTCTTTAAAAAAAGTATTAATGCAAAAATTACAACACAGACCCATGAGGATTTATGAGGGTAACATATATATATATATATACATATTAAATCCAATTAAAGATAATCCTATTAAATACCTGCAATTATTACAAGTAATTTATTGAACTTATTAATTCTAAGATTTATCAGCTTCTTCCTTCTGTTATGAATTTCAAGTTTCAAAGGATTTTGCAAAACAAATTTGTTCATGCAAAACAAGGCTGTCACAGTAATTTTATTTATTTTTTTTTTAATTTTTTTTTTCAACGTGTATTTATTTTTGGGACAGAGAGAGACAGAGCATGAACGGGGGAGGGGCAGAGAGAGAGGGAGACACAGAATCGGAAACAGGCTCCAGGCTCTGAGCCATCAGCCCAGAGCCCGACGCGGGGCTCGAACTCACAGACCGCGAGATCGTGACCTGGCTGAAGTCGGACGCCTAACCGACTGCGCCACCCAGGCGCCCCATCACAGTAATTTTAAAAAGTAGACTGATGTGATACAAATGCTTTCAATGAAATATAGTATTTTAGTGGTCTTACTAACATTTAGCTAGTAGTAATAAATTTTTAAACATCTTACCTTTGAGAATCCAAGTTCCACAAGTAATCTGTCAGCTACAAACTCAATATATTGTTTCATCAAAACACAATTCATTCCAATGAGGCCAACTGGCAAGGCTTCTGTTAGAAACTCCTGAGATACGAACAAAACCAGAATCAAGTACAAAGACAGAACAATAAATAAGTATTTTCCAAATAAAAACAGGGTATTAGTTTTAATCTTCTAAGTCCCTGAGGAAAGTTCACTAGGGTAAATTCTTTCAACATGGCAACATCCATTTGTTTAAAAATGTTTGGGGTTTTACTATTCACAGTATTTCACATTCTCAAATAGCCAAAGTAAACTGAAACTGTCAAATTACTTATATTTTACAAAGTAGTATATATAGGACCTAAATTCACAGACTTTCCAGAGAGAAAGGAGGGCATACTTTGTCCTGAAATATCCGGAAAAAGATTCACCAGAGATGATCACTGTGGGGAACATGGTTATGGAAGGGGATTAGGAAAGAGAGAAACACATTTAACAAAGAAAATGAGAAAGAGAAATGGATCTGGGGGTTAAACTGAACTCCAACTATATTGAAAGACAGTGGCAAAGTGTTAATCGAGAAAAAAACAAAAATACTAACCATTTGGATTTAGTTCCCAAAATGATTAAAAATACTAAAATGAATTTCATTCCTTTTCACCCCTCCCAATATGAAAACTATGGCTATTGAACTGTATGGTATTTTTTTTAAAGAGTCAAAAGTTTTTATTTTATTTTTAAACTAGTTCTTTCAAATGATAAAAACATTAAGTGGAACATCCAGGTCTTTGTAGTCAGAAATTTTTACATTCTATAAATTTTTACTATTTGTGAACTCATTGACTTATTAATTCTATAAATATTTGGTGTATGCTTCAAGCTAGATACACTGCTTGGTTTTGAAAATACAAAACAAAGAAGAAACTATCACTTCCCTCCAGTAGCTGAATATCTAAAAAATATAAAGCTGAAATGATTAAAATAGTTTGCTATGGCACAGAATGTGACAGATCAAAGGGACAGAAAAAAAAATCCTGAAATAGGTTTTAATATACATAAACTTTAATATATCACATTTACTTAGTAACCAAATTATAAACTGACATAATAATTGAAATGCATCATCTTTTCATAACATACATACATAAACCTTAATGTATAACATTTACTTATGAACCAAATTATAAATTGACATATATACATAAACCTTAATGTATAACATTTACTTATGAACCAAATTATAAACTGACATAATAATTGAAATGCATCATCTTTTCGTACTGTCAGGTTGACTATATAAAATTACTGATATTTGCTTTAGCTTATAAGTGGCAATTTCAAATGAGTCAACCTAACACAATAATTACAAACATCAGAGAAAAAGAGATGTGCTAATCATATAAGCTACCCTGCTTACCTGCTCAATTTCAACAGCATTAACAATGATCTCCCTGACCCTTTCTTCTGATGGCTTATTTACTAAGTATTGAAACATCAGGCAAGCAAAGTCACAGTGAAGTCCCTAAAATAGAAGAAAAGTACCACTGTCAAAGAACGTCTAATTTTCACACAGTCATGTGTCAGGCATCATATAAGCAGGTTCTAGGAATGCAACACAGAACTTATGGAAGATAAAAGAATTCACAGTACCAGGAACTACTTTCCTTCAAATCTCATTAAAATGCCAATTATAATAGCCTATCATGAAAATTTTTCAGTGCCAGCCAATCTTAATTCATAAACATGACAGATGAATTAATCAACAACAACAATAAAAATCTGCAACCAGGGGCGCCTGGGTGGCTCAGTCAGTTGAGCGTCCGACTTCAGCCAGGTCACGATCTCGCGGTTCGTGAGTTCGAGCCCCGCGTCGGGCTCTGGGCTGATGGCTCAGAGCCTGGAGCCTGCTTCCGATTCTGTGTCTCCCTCTCTCTCTGACCCTCCCCCGTTCATGCTCTGTCTCTCTCTGTCTCAAAAATAAATAAACATTAAAAAAAATCTGCAACCAAAATCATTTCAGAAAGGAAAACAAAGCAAGGGCTAGAATGAAAATTCATTAATTTCTAATGTATAAAAAAAATTAAAAATCATTGAAAATAATAAGTATTTAAAGAAAAAGGTGAGGGGTACCTGGGTGGCTCAGTTGGTTAAGTATCCAACTTTGGCTCAGGCCATGACCTCATGGCTCATGGGTTTGAGTCCCCTTTCTGGCTCTCTGCTATCAGTGTAGAGCCTGCTTTAGATCCTCTGCCCCCCACCCCCACTTGTGTTCTCTCTCTCTCTCTCTCAAAAATAAACAAACATTAAAAATAATAACTAAAAAAATAAAGAAAAGATGAAACTCATGAGATTTCAGAAAGACATTTATCTTAAATAAGAACAGCTCAAGATAAAAATAAATTTAGTGCAATGAAAATGGAGACTGAAGAATTAAGAAAACCATTTGAAGCTATACAAAGTAGAAATGACACTGCAGATAACCAAAGAAAATAAACTTGTGAGATACCTTGAGAACAGAATGGTTATGCAAATACAAGAAATCGTAGAGAGCTTTAAATAGAGAACAGAGCAAGGAGATCCAACCTACAGTGATCAGGATTCCAAAACACAGAACAGATGGTAAAAAGCTGAAAACAACAGGAGTAATTGCAAAAAGTCAAAAGAAAAAGAGAGAGAGGCTAGAGACAGAGAAAGATGATGCAGTGCCAAACAAAATTAAGCTAGAGACTGACCTCAAGGCAGAGTCAATGAACATTTCTAAACTGCAAAGAAAAAGAAATAATTTTGTAGGAGGAGGAGGGGCAGAAGGCGGAGGAAGTAATGTGCACTTTAAATCAGAGTTTACTTGGGTTTTTCTAAATAAATCAGCAAAAACCAAAGACAAATTAAAGATAAGACTCAAATCAAAGGTTGTATTCCAAGGATTATTTACCTAGTTATCATTCCCAGAAGAAACCATCAGAAAAAAGCCCCTTTGAACAGCTAATCTTAGAAGATTTGCTAGTCAAACATTTTTCCCAGACTGGACTCAAGAGGATACTTCAAATTACCAAAGGCTGAATTTCAAATAAACTGTGAAAGGTGTTACAGAAAGTGTTGATTAGAACTGAGAGCTAGCTACCTATTACAGAGATGAGGAAATCAAAGGTAGGCACTCATTCTGCTAAATCAATAAGTAGATAAAATTAATTTTGAGGTTTAAAGTAATTCCAATAAAAATTTCAATGGGATTGTTTCTAGTTAAAAAATTATGGAGCTCCTGGGTGGCTCAAATGGTCAAACATCTGACTCTTGGTTTCAGCTCAGGTCATGATCTCACAGTTCGTGAATTAGAGCCCCACATCGGGCTCTGCGCTGACAGTGTGGAGCCTGCTTGAGATTCTCTGTCTCCTTCTCTCTCTCTCTGCTCCTCCCCTGCTCTGCCTCTAATTCTCTCTCTCTGTCTCTCAAAAAAAAACCCAAAAAACAAAAAACAAAAACCCCACATTAAAAAAAAATCTAATCTGAGGGGCACCTGAGTGGCTCAGTTAAGCGTCTGACTCTTGGTTTCAGATCAAGTCAAGGTTTCAAGGTTTGTGGGTTCAAGCCCCATGTTGAGATCTGCACTGACAGCATGGAGACTGGTTCGGATTCTCTCTCACGCTTGCTCGCTCTCTCTGCCCCTCCCCCGCTCACACACATATGGGTACTCTCTCTCAAAAAGTAAATAAACATTAAAAAAATTAATCTGAGACGAGAACTTAATTATTTGAGCTACCAAAAAGATATAATTATGTAATGTGATAGAGGTCCAAATTATTGTTACAATGGCAATCGTATCACAACAGAAAAATATATAAAATTGATATGTTACATATCTTAAGTTTGCACAATATTATATGTCAAATACATTTCAATTAAAAAACTAATCTGGGGTGCCTGGGTGGCTCAGTCGGTTAAGCATCTAACTTCAGCTCAGGTCATGATCTCACGGTTCATGAGTTCAAGCCCCACTTGAGGCTCTCTGCTGACATTTCAGAGCCTGGAGCCTGCTTTGGATTCTGTGTCTCCCTCTCTCTCTAGCCCTCCCTCACTTGCACTCCATCTCTCCCTCAAAAATAAATTAAGGAAACATTACAAACTTAAAAAAAAATTAATCCTTAAGAATATATGGGCAGAATCTTATAAGAACAATTTTAATAGGATTTAAATTTTCAATAGGATTTAATGTTATGGGATTTATCCTAGTAGTTATCAAAACATAAAAAACAACAATAATTAAAATTGTTTGGCATGGAATTTGATAGATAGGTTAATGAAAAGAAAAAATAGTCCCCAAACAGATTTTAGTACACTTAAAAACTTTAATATATAATAAAAAAGCCATCACAAGTCAATGGAGAAAGATGGATTACTTAACAAAAAGAACTAGAAAAATTTCCTAAGAGTGTGTGAAATAAAGTTAAGTTAAATTCTAACTTATCCTATTTTTGTACCAAATTCTATACTTATACTAGACAAATTCCAATTGTATTAAAGTTAAATGTTCAAAAGTCAAGAGGAAAATATGTGTGATTATTTAATTATCTCTGGAAGTGGATCACATCAATTTCAGGGTTTTGTATGTTAAAAGAACAAATAAAATTGAAAAGCAAAGGACATGGCACAAAAACAGACACTCAGATCAATGAAACTGAACAGAGAACCCAGAAATGGACCCACAAACATATGGCCAACTAATCTTTGACAAAGCAGGAAAGAATATCCAGTAGAATCAAGACAGTCTTTTCAGCAAGTGGTGCTGGGAAAACTGGACAGCGACATGCAGAAGAATGAATCTGGACCACTTTCTTATACCATACACAAAAATAAACTCAAAATGGATGAAAGACCTAAATGTAAGACAGGAAGCCATCAAAATCCTCGAGGAGACAAAACAAGAACTATTGGGACCTAATCAAAATAAAATTTTTTTTAATGTTTATTTATTTTTGAGACAGAGGGAGACAGAGCGTGAGTAGGGAGGGGCAGAGAGAGAGGGAGACACAGAATCTAAAACAGGCTCCAGGCTCTGAGCTGTCAGCACAGAGCCTAATGTGGGGCTTGAACCCACAAACCGTGAGATCATGACCTGAGCCAAAGTCGGACGCTTAACTGAATGAGCCACCCAGGCGCCCCTGGTGCCTGGACAAAATCAAAATAAAAAGCTTCTGCACAGCAAAGGAAACAATCAGCAAAACTAAAAGGCAACCGACAGAATGGGAGAAGATATTTGTAAACGACATGTCAGATAAAGGGTTAGGATCCAAAATCTATAAAGAACTTATCAAACTCAACACCAAAAAACAAATAATCCAGTGAAGAAATGGGCAAAAGACATGAATAGACACTTCTCCAAAGAAGACATCTAGATGGCCAACCGACACATGAAAAAATGCTCAACATCACTCATCATCAGGGAAATACAAATCAAAACCACAAAACCACAAAACCACAAAACCACCTCACACCTGTCAGAATGGCTAACATTAACAACTCAGGCAACAACAGATGTTGGTGAGGATGTGGAGAAAGAGGATCTCTTTTGCACTGCTGGTGGGACTGCAAACTGGTACAGCCACTCTGGAAAATAGTATAGAGGTTCCTCAAAAAATTAAAAATAGAGCTACTCTATGAGCCAGCCATTGCACTACTAGGTATTTATCCAAGGGATACAGGTGTGCTGTTTCAAAGGGACACATGCACCCCCATGTTTATAGCAGCACTATCAACAATAGCCAAAGTATGGAAAGAGCCCAAATGTCCATCGATGGATGAATGGATAAAGTAAATGTGGTATATATATACAATGGAGTATTACTCGGCAATCAAAAAGAATGAAATCTTGCCATTTGCAACTACGTGGATGGAACTAGAGGGTATTATGCTAAGCGAAATTAGCCAGTCAGACAAAAACAAATATCATATGACCTCACTAATACAAAACAGATGAACATAAGGGAAGGGAAGCAAAAATAATATAAAAACAGGGAGGAGGACAAAACATAAGAGACTCTTAAATATGGAGAACAGAGGGTTACTGGAGGGGTTGTGGGGGGGGCGCTAAATGGGTAAGGGGCATTAAGGAATCTACTCCTGAAATCATTGTTGCACTATATGCTGACTTGGATGTAAATTTAAAAAATAATAATTATTATAATAAAGATAAATTTAAAAAAATTTAAAAAGCAAAGGACAAACTGGGAATGTATTTACAATAAATATGACAAAATTAATATTTTATATAATATTTATGCATAAATATAACAAATTCAAAAAACAAACACTTATTGAAAGAGCCCCATCAGTCACTGTGCATTGGGAATGTATATCAACAGAAATAGAGGCAAAAGACAAGAATAGATAAAAGGGAAAAAAAATAACAAATAACTAATATCATTATGAAAAAAAGTTCAATCTAAGTAGTAATCAAACAAATGCAAATAAAACCAAAAATAAGAAACCATTACCCCTATCAAATTTGTCAAATATTTAAAACAGGAATCCAAATTTTGGTGAGGTTATGGTAAGAAAAGACACATTCATACATTGCTGGGTAGGGCTTGCTATAAAATTTCTGGGAAGAAATCTGCAAATAAATATGGATAATCTTTAAATGTTTAAGCCTTATAATCTAGTAACTTTATGTATAGGCAATCTAGCATAGGAAAATCATATGAAATTGGGACAAAGCTCATATACAAAGACATTCATTTTGCATTATAGCAAAAGAACTAAACAAAAAAACCCAGAAATAACCTGAATTCCCAATTATAGAATAGTGAAATAATTGATACATTCCTTCATTAGAATATTATATATCTAACATAACTACTCTTTCTAAAATTCCTTAATTTCATAGAAAAATGCTCACAATATTCTAATAAATCTCAGCTCATAAAAATATGCAAAAAGCAGAGTATTTTAAATCATAAAATCATGATGTTCATATATATCTACATAGATTTAAATGTAGAAAATTGTCTAAAAAGAAATACAATGAAATACTAAACGTGGTTATCTCTGTGTTAAGATTGAGTGATTTTATTCTCTGACGTCTCTATAATCACCACATAAGACATTTATGATAAAAATTATTAGAAATTGAAAGACATGAAATAACAAAAATTATACAAAGCATTTTATGGCACTTAAAGAGTATTTTCACACATACTCGTTCATTTTATTTTAACAAAATCCTATCAAGGTTTATAGTGGAAGAAACTGAGGCTCAGAGAAGTTAACTTGACAGTGTCACTTAGAAATAAGCTGTCCTTAGATTCTCTGCCACTCTTATGTGGATCCTGAGAAACTTAACAGAAACCCATGGGGGAGGGGAAGGAAAAAAAAAAAGAGGTTAGAGTGGGAGAGAGCCAAAGCATAAGAGACTCTTAAAAACTGAGAACAAACTGAGGGTTGATGGGGGGTGGGAGGGAGCGGAGGGTGGGTGATGGGTATTGAGGAGGGCACCTTTTGGGATGAGCACTGGGTGTTGTATGGAAACCAATTTGACAATAAATTTCATATACTGAAAAAAAAAAAGAAAAGAAATAAGCTGAGGGGCCAGGATTAGTGCAGTCAATAAAAATGAACTGAAGGCTGTGATGGGCTAAATCTTGAGAACAGAAAGACAAATAAGACAAGGTGTTGCACACAGGGAGCCTAGAGTCCAAAAGAGGAGAGAGGAATAAAGTACAGAATATGTATGGACTCTAATATAGGGACAGGTACCAGTTTCAAAGGGATACATAAAGGAAAGAGTGGTCCATTCTACCTAATTGAGTCAGGAATGTTTTGAGTTGTCACCTGTGAGAAGGTAATCAACAGATGGAAAAGTTGGTAGGAAGATGGAAAGGGCAGTGCAGGTAGGTGGAGACAAGATTTAGTTACTGGTTGGATGTGGCTCAGAAAGAAAGAATGCAATCTAAAATGACTCCCAGAATTCAAATTTGGATGACTGGATAGAAGGTAGTATCATTCAATGATACAGGGAAAACCGAAGAATGAATCTGGGGGAAAAGGGATGCATTTTATTTCTGAAATATTAGGTTTGAGATATCTGTGGAGCCTTTCAGGACAAACTATCTAACACGCACTTGAACATATGGGTTTGGAGCTCAAAAAGAGAATGTCTGCGCTAAAGTTGGGGTTGTTATGAGCATCTAAATGGTAGCTGATTCCATGGAAACAGAGAAGATCAGCCAGGAGGTCATGTACAGTGAAGGAGAGAGGCCAAGGTGGGAACCTAGGATTTAATGATATTTAAGGATGAGCAGGGAAGACTGAGGAGGAACAAGAGGCAGAAGAAAAACACAATGTCTTAAAAACCAAGTAAGAAATTACTTCCTATTTTCTTTTAATTACCAGGATATGTGTCATTATAAGCATTTTCCAGGGGAAAGAAAAATAAACACCAAAAATGAATACAAATATAACTAGAAGAATACTTCCTTCCTTACTTCATCTCTGCTGATGAGTTCATTGGAAAAAGTGAGTCCAGGCATAAGACCTCTTTTCTTCAGCCAGAATATAGCAGCAAAAGATCCCGAGAAGAAAATCCCTTCTACAGCTGCAAAAGCCACCACTCTTTCCCCTGGAGACAGAAAATAGTTTTCTTTTCTGAAATATCATATACTGCAGACATTTTCAAGCTTACACATATAAAACACACATATTTTTACATATATATTTATACCAATATCACAACTATTTTGCCAAGAAACAAAACCAACAAATTAGTGCCATAGTCAAGCGTGTTCAGAGGAGGAAACCCACCACCTCTACCTACTACTGCAGAAAAACATGTAGGTGTGTCGACTTCAAATCGTATGTCAGACACTGCGCTCCTGTGGGTCTTGGTATCTGGACAAAGGAGATCTTTCCCTACTCTTTTTTTGAGGGAATTTATCTGTGCGCCACAAGTGCCTATGAGTGTAGTATGTACATATAAATGTGTGCATGTATTGGAAATACAGAGTAGAAGAGAAGATCTTATGACAAATGTCTCCCTCTTGACGATGGAGGGAGGGGACGTTGCTGAGGTTTTTATTTTTAGAAACCTAAGATACGTTATAGATTAGCAGTGAACATTCCAAAAAACATTGCCATGCATCTACAATTAAAAAAAAAAAACAGACACATCCAGCTAAAGATAATAAATATGTCTATTGGATAAAATATCCCATCGTATAAGCAAAAATACTATCTTCTGCTAAATACATAAGGCCCAATTTTCAAAGGTTACTCAATATTAGGCAAGGACTTTGCAAAAGCCCATCTCCTAAAAGGTCTATAATGGAACCATCTCTGTAACACTATCCCTAGGGACCGATTATAAGTCTGACCCCAGCAAATGTCACCACACTTCATATACTCAGGAGAAATATTTATAGACATGTCTGTCTAGGGAGAAATGTTTGGTCTATAGGACTGTGAGATAAAGGCAGGGCAGCTGAGTGCTTGAACCAACCACAGACCTGTTTCAACAATGACATCATAGCTTGTATCCCAGTACTGTCACAGGACCAAACACAGAGAGTGCGCTTAATAAACGTGTTCTGAACTGAATCAATGGAAGCTATATAAGCACTAGGTGATAAAAGACATTACCATTATTCTATGAAAACTGCTAAAATCTGATCCAGAATATTTATAACTGCCAGAGCAAATGTAATTGTAATATTTAATTTCCAAAAAGAAAGAGAACTTTTAATATTTCTGGCAGTCTCTAAATAGTGCTCTGGTTTGTCCTTGTTCTTTGCCCTGATTATCTTAAATAAATCAAATCAGATCAATTTTATCAAATAATTGTCTATTAGTAGCCCCAAACATCAGAAAAACTTTTAGAGTATTTTACTTATACAGACACAATTTTAAAAGTCACTTTGAAAAAAAAAAAGAAATGTAAATTAAATAAGTACTTATTGAGTATATACTGTTTAGAAGGAATTATCAAGAGAAGAATCTTTAGGGTACTATATACTAAATATTAAATGTAATAATAATCACTGTGGTCTGCTGACTCTTGAAAACAAAAATAGCTCTTTAGACCAGCTACATTTTTTAAGATGAAGATCTGTCTTTAGTTTAACATACAGATTTCTGTATTTTTATCTTGCTATTAGTAAGATAATGGATAGTTACAGCTGATGCATGTTTCATTGTCATTAAGGCAATGTCATATGGACATTTAACTGTAAGAGAACTAGACTATAACACAAACATTATGAATAAGAGGAAATCTTTAACTATTCCGTGTATTGAATACTAAAGAATGAAAATCATGACAGAAATAGTTACAGAAGGCTACTTCTCTTAAAGGATTAAGAGAAGTAAACTTGACAAATTTAGACAGATGTAAATTAAAAGAAGATTTCCAAAATATTTATTCTAAAAGCTATAACGAATATGAAGGCTTCATGATTTGTTTTAAAGATGGGAAAGTAGGATATGTATTTTTTTTCTTTAGGAGGTAACTTTATTTCTGCCATATTCCCTTTAACTTTGTCTTTCAACAATTTCACTCAGAGTGTATAGTTCTTTATTATGTATGTCCTACATAATGAATGACATACAAATTTCTCTCTTCCTTCATTTCAGGAAATTCAGTTTTTTATTATATCTTTTTTTCTCTGATTTGGCGCAAAGCTTATTCTTTAAAATGATACTCTCAATCTTTTGTTCTCAGGATTTTCTCTAAAATATGTGGAATTATAGATTTTGTTTTGAAAATCCATGTATAATTTTTGACTCCCCAAAACTTAGCTACTAATAGCTCATTGTTGAATGGAAACCTTACAGATAATAATCAATCAACACATATTTTGTGTTATATGTATTATATACTGTATTCTCACAATAAAGCTGAAGAAAATTTTATTAAGAAAATAAGGAAGAAAAAATACATTTACATATACTGTATTTATTGAAAAAAAATCTGTGTATAGTGGACCCACCTAAGTCAAACCCATGTTGTTCAAGGGTCAACTGAAGAAATGTTGTTCATAGGAAATGATTCTTTTTTTTCCAAAAGTTTATACATTAGCCTATTTGCTTTTCTGATTATAGACATTTGCCCAATAGACCCTCTTTTCTTTTAAACTTTGACTCCTTTTACCCATTTCTCCTGCCCCCTAGCCCCTACTTCTTACAACCACCAATCTGTTGTATCTATGAGCTTGGATTTTAGTTTTTAGTTTTTTTGTTCTTAGTTTCCACATATAAGAGAGATCATGTGGTATTTGTTTTTCTCTGACTTGTTTCACTTACAATGCCTTCAAGGTCCATCCATGTTGTTGCAAATGGTGAAATTTCATTGTTTTTTTTTTTATGGCTAAATTCTGTGCCATTATTATTCATATATATATATATATATATATATATATATATAAAATAACATATATATTATTCACACCACATTTTCTTTATCCATTTATACATTGATGGGCACTTAGGTTGTTTCCACATCTTGGCTATTATAAATAATGCTGCAATGAACATGGGGATGCAGATTTTTTTTTTGAGTTAGTGTTTTAACTTTTTTCAGATAAATACCCAGAAGAGGAATTGAATCACTGGATCATATGGTAGTTCTATTTTTCAGTTTTTGAGGAACCTCCATACCGGTTTCCCCAGTGGCTGAACAAATATACATTCCCAGCAATAGTGTACAAGGGCTCCCTTTTGTCCACATCCTCACCAACACTTCTTATCTCTTATCTTTTGATAATAAGCATTCTAGCAGGTGTGAGGTGATACCATTGTGGTTTTGATTTACATATCTCTGATGATTAATGATGTTCAGCATCTTTTCATGTGTCTGTTGACCATCTGTATTTTTGGGGAAAATGTCTATTCAGATCTTCTCCTTATTTTTAAATTTTTTTTTTTTTTTTTTTTTTTTTTTTTTTTGCTATTGAGTTATCTAAGTTCTTTATATAGTTTGGATATTGGCCCCTTATCAGATATATGATTTGCAAATATTTTCTCTCATTCAGTATGTTGCTTTTTCATTTTGTTGATGGTTTCTTTTGTTGTGCAGAAGCTTTTTAGTTTGATGTAATCCCACTTGTTTATTTTTGCTTTTGTTGCCCTTGCTTTTGGCGTCAGATTCAAAATATCATCACCAAAACCTATGTCAAGGAGTTTACCACCTATGTTTTCTTTTGGGAGTTTTATGGCTTGGGGTCATACATTCACATCTTTATTTAATTTTTGTATATGGTGTAAAATGGTGATTCAGTTTATTCTTTTGCTTGTAGTTGTCCACTTTTCTCAATACCATCTTTTGAGGAGACTATCTTTTCCCAATTGTATATTCTTGGCTCCTTTGTCATCAATTAATTGGCCATATATGCATGGGTTTATTTCTGGGCTCTCTCTTCTGTTCCATTGATCTATGTGTCTGTTTTTTTATACTGTTTTGATTACTATAGCTTTGTAAAATAGTTTAATATCAGGGTGTATGATGCCTCCAGCTTTGTTCTTTCTCAAGATTGCTTGGCTATTTGGGATTTTCTTTGTGGTTCCACATAAATTTCAGAATTGTTTATTCTGTTTCTTTGAAAATGCCATTGGAATTTTGACAGGGATTGCACAGAATCTATAGATTGCTTTGGGTATTATGAACATTTTAGCAATATTGATTCTTCCAGTCTCTGAGCATGGAATATTTTTCCATTTATTTGTGTCTTCATTTTCTTTCATCAATAGCTTATAGTTTCCAATATCCAAGTCTTCATCTCCTTTGTTAAATTTATTCCTAGGTATTCTATTCTTGTTGATGCAATTATATATGGGATTGTTTAATTTCTTTTTCTGATAGTTCATTATTATTGTATAGAAACACAACAGACTTCTGTATATGAATTTTATATCCTGCAACTTCACTGAATCTTTTTATTAGTTCTAATAGTTTTTTGTTTGTTTGTTTGATGGAGCCTTTGGGGTTTTCTATGTATAATATCATGTCATCTGCAAACAGTGAGTTTTACTTCTTCCTTTCCAATTTGGATGCCTTTTTTTTTTCTTGCCTAATTGCTCCAACTAGGACTTCCAATACTTTGTGGAATAAAAGTGGTGAGAGTAGGCATCCTTGTCTTGTTCCTGAATTTATCATAAATGGACATTGAATTTTGTCAGGTGCTTTTTCTGCATCTGCACTATAGGTTTGCCTTGGGGGCAAGCAATATGGAGAATTTCACTGGAGCCCTCATGTTGCTACATGGTGGCTGCCGCCCTCCTCTATTTTCTCTCTTTCTAGGTTACTTTCTTTGGTAATCATGAAATATATGCTATCTGAGCCTGTTCATCATTTGCCATTGGTACCTATCCATACTAATATTTTTGATGCATACTGAACACCTTGACGTTTTCCTCCTTTTTCAAAAATGTGTATTTATTTTGAGAGAGAGCAAGAAAGTGAACGGTGGAGAGAGAGAATCCCAAGCAGGTCCTGTGCTGTCAGCGCAGAGCCAGATGCAGGGCTGGATCTCACAACCACGTTATCATGACATGAGCCGAAATCAAGAGTAGGACGCTTAACCGACTGAGCCATCCAGGGGCCCCTCCTCCTTTTTTTCTTTAAAGCTGGTATTTCTTAAACCACTCATGAGAGAATCAGCTTGATATAAAATGCAGATTCCCCAGTCCTACCTGGGCCTCCTAAATCACTCTCTGGTGAGGACCAGGATTCTGCAGGGTTTTTCTACAAACTCTTGGGTGATTTTTTATGCCCATTGAGAACCATCACTTTTCTCATTCTTGAAATGAACTGAAGGCAATGCAGACATCTGTTTCTTCCCTGATATGAAACAGGCTTGCCCCATACCCTTCTCTACATTGCTGGTTCTCAACATGTGGTCCAGAGGTTCCCTGGAAATCCACATACTGAGGAGGTCTGGGGTCAAAACTATTTTCCTAACAATGCTAAGGTACTATTTATTTATTTTTTACTACCATTCTCTCATGAGCATACATTGGTGTTCATCCACAATAATCTAAGAAGCCTGGTAAAGTAGTGCTCCCTTTTCTAACTACCCATCTGAATAAGATTAGATTTTCTTCATAACTATACAATAAACTACAAAAATATTCTACAACAAATTGAATGTAGCAGCAGATATAATCCAGTTGTCTTCTATTAAATCAGACATTTAAAAGGTTGCAAAAATTTGGGGGGTATGAAATAGTGTTTTTTCATAAATATGTGCTATTTATACTAAAATATAATGAGGTATTACTGTTATTTTATTTATAATAAAATATAATGGGTTATTACTATTTTAAAATGATTTAATAACCCAAATTTCAATGATGTAAGTTTGTTTTAATTTCTAATATGGAAATATCAACAAACCACACAAATAGATGAGTCCTCAATATTTTTTAAAAGCATGGGGCGCCTGGGTGGCTCAGTCGGTTAAGCGTCAGACTTCGGCTCTCACGGTCCGGAGTTCGAGCCCCGCATCGGGCTCTGTGATGACTGCTCAGAGGCTGGAGCCTGTTTCAGATTCTGTGTCTCCCTGTCTCTCTGACCCTCCCCTGTTCATGCTCTGTCTCTCCCTATCTCAAAAATAAATAAACGTTAAAAAAAAAATTAAAAAATATATATATTTTTTAAAAGCATAAAGAAATCCTGAGACCAAAAATTTTGAGACTTGCTTCCCTATATAATGAATACAACCAGAAAGTAAAGACCACCAATTATTAAATAGATGAGAATGAGAAAGGTACTTAGAGATATTCAAATAAAGTATCTGAATATTTTAATTAATTTTAATAAATATTTATTGAGCAACTACTATGTATAGTTTTTCAGAAACTACACACTTGTTCCCTGAAAAAAATGTGAGTTTGACTTGCTTTAAATTTCTAAAATCAACATTCATGAAAGCAGAGACAAACTGTGCTTGCTATAATATTCTTATTAGATTCTACGTGACTTTTATATACCTGTAATTATGTGTCTTAAGCTTTCAACTTACAACTTATTACACAAAATAGATAACAGCTTTAGATTATTTTATCATTGGTTCCTAAGAATTAGGAATGATTCCATGAAAGGTGCATATGGTGACATTTGTATTCCTTTTCCATTCTGTGACTTTGATTAGTACCTGATAGTCACACCACATAGAAAGTGTTATATCAACTGAGCCAAATTTGATGATTTTTAAATTAAAGCTACTTACCAAAAGTAGATTTTCTATCTGCTATCCATCGTAGGGCCCAATCTGCTTTTTTCTTAACATATGGCATTGTTTCAATTGCATTAAATAAAAATTCCCTGTAAAAACAAAAGAATTAAGAAATTTGTTTTTCTTAATCAGAATAATTTTCATAGTTTAATCATCAATAATAATTGCAACTCGGGGCACCTGGGTGGTTCAGTCAGTTGAGCAACCAACTCTTGACTTCAGCTCAGGTCATGATCCCAGGGTCGAGAGATTAAGCCTTAAAATGAAACTAAAATTCAAATTAGTGGTTTGGATCTGTGCTGATACAAAATTGGCTAAAGTCAATATTCAATTTCTAAAAAGATTATGCTAATAAACAATTTTTTAAATATAATACTCAAAGATGAACTGGTTTTCTACCGGCTTTTTTTTTTTTTTAATGTCTACTTATTTTTGAGATAGAGAGTGTCACCAGGGGAGGGGCAGAGAGAGAGGGGGACAGAGGATCCAAAGCAGGCTCTGCACTGACAGCAGCAAGCCAGACATGGGGCTCAAACTCATGAATTGTGAGATCAACTGACTATGCCACCCAGGTGCCCCTATACAAGTTTTTTTTTTTTTTTTTAAACTCAACACATTATTAAACGATAGAAAACATTTGAATAATCTTTCCCTAACATTTACTTTTGGAGTAAATTCTGCCTTTTTTTTTTTTTTTTTTTTGAGAGAGGGAGAGAGAGCAAGAGTGCTCATGCAGACAGAGGAGATGGGCAGAAGGAGAGACAGACAGACAGACAGACAGAGAATCCCAAGCAGGCCCTATGCTCAGTGCAGAGCCTGACAGGGGTCTTGATCCCAGGACTCTGACTGAGATCATGACCTGAGCCAAAATCAAGAGTCAGAAGCTCAACCGACTGAGCCACCTGGATGCCCCAGTTCTGCTCTTAACATAAGCAATAGCATAAACCTTTGTAAATAAAATCCCAGTGGTAATACCTTTTCTTGGGATCTCTGATGTACGTGTCTATTAGCAAACTGTACATCTCTGAGTGAACATTCTCGATGAGAATTTGAAAGCCATAGAAACAGCGAGCCTCTGGAACCTGAACCTCCTGACTAAAGCGCTCCACCTATGAAAATAAGGGAAACATATATATCCAATTCTGTGGGCTCTGATTAAACATTGCAAATCAGAATCTGGACATCATAATTATCACTTAAAAATTATGTCATGTCACGAACAGGTTAGACAGAACTTATAGATTATTTTAAGCAGTATTGTTTATCTATCAATCCTCCACAATTAATTAGTTGCATAATGTATTTTTTCAAATTATTTTATGCATATATACAAATGATTCAGACCTATATCTTTTATTATCTATTTTGCTCACTTAATACTATGCACAATTTGCCAAAGCATTAAATATTCTAAAATATTTTTTTAATATGAAATTTATTGTCAAATTGGTTTCCATACAACACCCAGTGCTCATCCCAACAGGTGCCCTCCTCAATGCCCATCACCCACTTTCCCCTCCCTCCCACCCCCCATCAACCCTCAGTTTATTCCCAGTTTTTAAGAGTCTCTTATGGTTTGCCTCCCTCCCTCTCTTTTTTTTTCCTTCCCCTCCCCCATGGTCTTCTGTTAAGTTTATCAGGATCCAGTTGCATCATGTATTCTTAAGCAATTAAATGAACTGATCTATTAAGTAGAGATACTCCCTATAGCCAAGTACATCGTAGAACATCAAAAGTAAATACTTTGCTTTGTAAAACTGACCTTAAAGTCTTTTTGTTTTCCCCAACAGCTGATAGATTGAACAAAACCCCTTCCAATTCATGATGAAAGTTTGTATCTTTCTAATTCTCTTTAACAAGAAAGCATGCCTCCTGGCCAACCAGAATACAAGTTTAAACAAGGGGAACCAGAATGTAGAGCTCAATTACACAGTTCTAGAAAGGTTATTAAGATGCAGGCTCTCTATTAAGGTTACTATCTAAGGGTAAAAATCAAACTCATGTCTATGCATTGTAAGTAGTTTTGATTGGCACAATATGCTTGATTTCATGATATTTTGCTGATCAAATGGGAGAAATGTATCCTTTTCTCTGACACTTCATCAGAAAAACATTTCTGAGAGTTAAGCTACATCTACTTAATTTCCTAGACATTATTTTTCAGGTTCAGACTGTTTTACCACCATTATCATGATTTAGCTTCTGAATGGAAACAGAAATAAAACAAAAACCTTACCAAATTTTCATTCACAATGCCATCACTGGCTGCAAAAAAGGCTAATATGTGAGAGATAAAATACTTCTCATCAGATTTAAGCTTGTTCCAGTGAGGGAGATCCTTTGATAAGTCAACCTGGAAATAAAAAGATTTTCAAGAATTTTAACTTGGTGTTTAATTCTTCTCAAGGTGTTTAGAAAACTAACTTTCATCTCAAAGTTCGGGAGAGACATCTCAGTAGCAATAAAATTTGAAACAGGAAAAAAATGTTAACATAACTGCTATTGATTGAATGTTTGTGTTCCCCCACCAAATTCATATATTTGAAACTAATGCCCAATGTGATGGTATTTGGAGGTGAAGTCTTGGGCGGTGGTTAGGTCATGAGTGGGGAGCTCTCATGAATGGGATTAGTGCCCTTATAAAAAAACTCCCCAGAGAGCTTCCGCACCTCCTCTGCTATGTGAAAAACAGAAAGTAAACAGTTATCTCTGAACCAGGGACTGAGACCTCACCAGGTACCAAATCTTCCAGAGACTTGATCTTGGAATTCCCAGCCTCCAGAACTGTGAGAAACAAAATTCTGTTGTTTGTAAGCCATCCAGTCTAATGTATTATTATAGCCACCCAAACCGACGAGACTATTACAAAGGAACACAATAAAAGCATTATGAAGGACTCTATATTCTGACTTAGAAACTGGCCAGGATATTCTTTCAAAGTATTAAAATTAGCATAACTATCGTCACCACAAAAAAGAAACGGTAATTATTGCACAGGATGCAGGTGTTAGCTAATATATTTTGCAATATATGTGTATCAAATCAGTATGTTGTACACCTTAAACTTACACAATATTTTAGGTAAATTATATCTCAATAAATCTAGGGAGAAAAACAATCTAGTGGCTCTAGAAAAAATGAAGGAAGGGCCAAAGGGGGGAAAGATATTAAAAACTGATCAAGAAGGAACTGAGGCAGGGACATCTGGGTGGCTCAGTTGGTTAAGCGTCCAACTTCAGCTCAGGTCATGATCGCGCGGTTCATGAGTTTGAGCCCCATGATGGGCTCTGTGCTGGCAGCTCAGAGCCTGGAGCCTGCTTCAGATTCTGTCTCCTTTTCTCTTTCCCCTTCCCCTGCTTGCTCTCTGTCTCTCTCTCTCGAAAATAAACAAACATTTAAAAATTAAAAAAAAAAAAAAAAAAAGGAACTGAGGCAGAATAAACTAATGACTTTCAGCTGCCATTGCTTTAACATGGTATATAATATTTACTGTAGTGTTAGATTAACTACCTTGTAAGCAATAGTAGCTGCTACTTTACAGGCAGCTAATCTACTTTTATACCCAGAAAGTAATGCCAGGCATGTAACGACCCAGGTTTTAAAGTTATTTACAGGTATGGCTTCCTCTGGGAATAGAAGTATTTCTGAAAATGCTTATTAGAACTAGTCCTTGCAGTTAATAGAGGAAGGTACTCTAGAGTTTGATGGACTCTATAATTTAAAATAGGATTTACATGTACCTTGTAGATATTATTTTGTCTTAGGAAGATCTCTGAAGTATTTTTCACAATAACTTCATAAACATTCGAAATATATAACTGTCCTTTGTCCTCCTTTTATTTATTCTTACGAAGCCCTAATCTCTTTCGCCATTCCAAAAAGGATTAATGCTTCATTATTTGTGTTCTTTTTTGAAATCCTTTTTCCTGTTACTTTATTCTTTAAATGTTTACTTAGCACCTACAATATGCCAGACACTGTAAAAAGTGTTAGAGACACAATGCTGTTGTGTGTGTGTGGGGGGGGGATATGTTGTATATATCTTTTAAAACATGCAAGCTAATAACCAGATCCTATTCTCTTAAGAGCTCAACTCAGGATTAACTTAAGGGTACCTTCTTAGTTTTTGTGTATTCTACTCCTGATATTAAATTTTAATACTATAATATGCTCACTCTTAAACATTAAACTTACCCCTTCAAACACTCAACTTCAAATAGTCTTATAAATTTCACTTATTCTCAATTTCACTATCTAAATACTGATCCTAAACTACTCGTTATTAGAACTGCCTGGTAGCTTTAAAAGAAAAATCCAAAACCCTAGACCTTTTACTTCTGAATCAAGATTTCTGATGGTCAGACATATTTAGGAATAATCCTAAACTACAGATAACACAATGACTAAATTGGAACTAACATAATATGTTTGAAGGAAAAATATGTGGAACTAAATGTGTCTTACTTCCTTTTAAAAGGGTATTTAGGGGCACCTGGGTGGCTCAGTCAGTTAAGTGTCTGACTTCAACCCAGGTCATGATCTTACAATTCATGAATTCGACCCCCACGTCAAGCTCTGTGCTGACAGCTCAGAGCCTGGAGCCTGTTTCAGATTCTGTGTCTCCTTCTGTCTCTGCCCCTGCCCCACTCATGCTCTCTCTCTCTCAAAAATGAAAATAAACTTAAAAAAAATTTTTAATGGGTATTTAAATCTTCCTATAAACCTCCTATAAAATATGTACCAACCTATGTATTTTAATTTTTTAAATTAGTATTTCTTAGTCATACTACAACATGTATTATATTCGCTAAAAGATGCAAGTAATTTTCAAATGAATTCTGAGAAACCCAAGTATCACAAGTAGCTTTTTAACATGACGAGTGAAAAAGCCACCTGTGTACTCCATTTGTTCAGTTAACCATATCTAACAAAACACCTCCTAAAAACGACAGTTAGAAACAATCAGACGTGCCAAGCAGTGTGACCCAATTTGAAAATACTGGGGTTTTATTTTGTTTCAGATTTTTGCTCTGTATGTTAATTATAATATAACAAAGATGTTAACAATATAACACAGATGGATAAGTGGGTAAAATTAGTGTAATAGAAGCTTCAACAATTCATGCCTTCTGATTTTCCAATGAGGACTGTGAGAAGTTAACCAATGTTCCCGGTTCCACAGCTAGTAAGTGGTAGAGTCAGGATTGGTACCTAAGCAGTTTGGCTCCAGAGCCTGCATTCTTTCTTTTCTTTTCTTTTCTTTTTTTTTTTTTTTTTTTTGAGAGAGAGAGAAGTGAGTGAAGGGCGAAGAGAGAATCCATGGGGGCCAGAGAGAGAGAGAGGGAAAGAGGGAAGAGGGACCCACCCAAAGCGGGGCTCAAGCTCACCGGATACAGGACTCAAACCCACAAACCATGAGATCATGACCTGAGCTGAAGTCAGACGTTTAACCAACTGAGCCATCTGGGCGCCCCCAGGGCCTCGATTCTTAACAGTGCATGTTTACATGTGTGAAATCAATCTTCTGAAAAATAGACAAATGGATGTATTTAGATAGATTTGGATCTATTTATATAGATAAATACACACGTACACACAGAGCAAGTGTGCAAGTATCATCCATTATATTCAGAGAGGAACATAATGACTATTTGTGTGTTCAAACTATGGAGCAACCACTTACATGACCACCTGTCCTTACCAAACCAGCAAGGATTCTAATTTATTGTTTTCAACTCTTTTTCAAGACGGAAAATGCCCCTAACATACAGCATTCTACAGCCACCCGGTCTGTTGGAGCAGCAGCGCCAGGTTTGATGTGGCTGAAGGCGGGGCCAGACTGGGAGGAGCTCCAGCTGACAGCTCAGAAGGGAGAGCACTGCCTTAGTGGTCAGATTCCCTAGCACAGCTCTTTCTGCACAATCAGGTAAGTCTCTCAATGGAAAGCAGGGTCTCTAAGGCTTTCACTGCCATTTTTTGGCTGTGGTGAATTTTTTTTATTCTGCTGGCCATAAATAAAGACTAGTTTTATTTGGTCATAGCAAATCAAAAGTCTCTTTAAAAATAGAAAATGTTTAGGGCACCTGGGTGGCTTAGTCCGTTAAGCGTCTGACTCTTGATTTTGCCTCCTGTCATGATCCCAGGGTCGTGGGATAGAGCCTCAGGTTGGGCTCTGTGCTGGGCGTGGAGCCTGCTTAAAATTTTCTCTCTCTCTCTCTTTCTCTCTCTCTGTGTGTGTGTGTGTGTGTGTGTCTTTCTCCTCTCCCACCCCCTCCCCCCCGATGTTCTCTCTCAAATAAAAATAAAATAATTAATTAAAAAAATAGAAAATGTTCTAAAATATATTGAAAGTAAAAGCCTGGGAGACTGAGGCCACTTTTGCAGCAGGAAACATGTTTACAGGCATAGACGGCAGTCTAAACATAAAACATTGGAGAACACTGTTATTTAGTTTCAGCAATTTCAAACATTATCTTAACTGATCTTATCCAACATATCTTACAATATAAGTTAACATTTTTCAACGTCCTATGACAGAAGATATGAACACTGCACTAGAATATGACTGCTGTCAAAGGTAATGCCACTTACCTCTTCTGCTGTCCAGAAGGATGCCTGTGCCTTTTTATACATTTTCCAAATGTCAGGGTACTGGATTGGAAAGATGACAAATCGGCGAGAACTCTTTCGTAGGAGTGGCTCTTCATTTGACTTCACTTCATTTTCATTGGAATCTGAAGACAACCTCTTTGGAAAATAAAATACACACACACATTCTGTGTAGACATTACCTCTTTATACATATCTAAACACCAATTTGGGGGAATTAAACAGACAGCACAGGTTGAGGAGTCTGTCTGCCTGGGCTGAATCCTTGCTGTTATCTGGTACCTGGTTAATAGTGTTTGGTTAGTTCTGTGACCATCGAAAGTTGCTTAACTTCTCTGAGCCTTGGTTTTTTCCTTATCAGTAAAATAACACTTAACTCGCAGGTTAATCTTAATGGCTAAAAGTGCTTTAAACCAACCCTGGTGCATAAGGAGCACTCAGCAAAATTGTCATTATTGCTACTTTAAGGATAAGCACAAAACTAGATCCCTAAGTGTCATGGTGGGCAAATCTCTAAGTCTGTGCACAAAATGTCCCTTCAGTGCCTTTCTCAGAGATAGGATGCTGGCATGAATAGGCTACTATTATAAGCTACTTTCTTATTTTAATGTTTTTTTTTCCTAATCTGAACTGAAATATTAGAATACTTAACTGAAAACTCCTTACCAACAATTTATCAACCTTTGCTCATCTGAACCTTCCCATTTACCAATTGGTTATTACTATTTGCTTGTTAACATTACTACAGATGGTCTTACTGTGGGCTGGCTCAAAGCGTTGCAGAAGTGAGTGAGAAGCACACACCTATATACATACAACTTGGAAATGATGGCATTCCGAGGGGACAGTGCCAGGTTTTTGTTTTTGTTTGTTTTTGTTTTTTTAACAGTCAGCAAGAGTATCAGAAGAGTTGTGCCTTGCATGAGAATGAATATATACAAAGTACATACAAATGGGCTAAAAAATAGATAAATCAAGATTATTGGGATACATCTCTATTCCAGACTCCTAATTCAAACTCTTTTTCTCCAGTGCCAGGCCCATCATGTTCCTTCATCCTTTTCATTGCTTCCACCAACCACAACTCTCCAAAGCAAGTGTACTCTCACAGATGAAACTAAAGCAAAGCAAGATGAGAAAAAGGCTCAAAATTGAAGCCTGAGGCTATCCCAATACAGGTAGGGCTTATACATTGCACACATACTGCCACTATAGTATATATAGATTCATATTTTGGTTTTTTTTGTTTTTTATGCTCTTATTTTTTAGACTGTCTTATTTCATAACTACTTATTTGAAGGTGTAGGCTTCCCCAGATAAAGCACTTGAGCCCTGGGGAGTAGAAAGCAGTTTTTATTTATTGTGGTGTTCCCAGAGTACTGTGTCAAGCATAACATCAATACTCATTAGCTAAGTAAGTGAAGGGGCTGCTAATTTCTCTTTATCCTGTACTCAAATCACTGGATACCTTTAGAATTTAATTTAACATAAGACCACAATACATCAGTGAGATACCCTAACAACCACTCAAATCAAGCCTTTTCTGAGTACTCCCACATTTCCTTCCCCCCAGGCCCCTAAAGGGGGGATTTGGTCCCCCACATGGCACATAGTTCACTGTAATTTAATTCCTTATTATTCGTCTGTAGTCTCCTCTAGACTAGGCTTCTCGAGAGTAAAAACTAACTTTACTCTTGTGGAATCCCTAGAACCTAGCATAGTACCTGGGATTTAGTTGATATTCATTCCCCAAATATTCAAGCAAATTTTTAAAATGGAAGTCGTTTTTTGTTTGTGTCGCTTTTATATATTTTGTCACTGGGGTACAGGTATATATTTGGAGCTGGAATTCTTTACCTTCAGTGTATTTGCTATGTGAACCATCATAAGCAGTAACCATGTAGCAGCTAAGCACTCTGGCCCTGAAAGTTTTTAAATGCTGATTAATTGATCAATGTCAGAATCTTTGAAAACGGCAGAAGACTAGCACCTTTAAATTGGAATGAAAGTCACTTTTGAACATATATTCTTCCTGTTCCGTTCTGATAATTTGTGAATTGTTAAGAGAAGTAGTTGGATTAGGAAGGCATTATGAAAGAGTTTGCAGTATGAAGAGAGGAGGGTTTAATCAACATAAACCTCTGAATTGGACTAGAAATGACACATTACTTATTTCCATGATCCTTAAAAAAACCCACACACACTTTAATACAATGTCAGGAGGGGCATACATCCCAGAGGTCTAGGTTTTCTAGAATATCCTCTATGGACCTAAGAATTTTACAAGAGAAAGCAATGTGAAAAAAAGTCACGATGGCATGTACTTTCTAAATCTAGACCTTACCGTATGTGTGGGACAATAGAAGGAGAAGAAACCAGAAAAAAAAAAAGCAGAGAACACTTCCCGATGACTTTCTAAATACGTTCTAAAGAACTCTGGGTCCCTCTAATGTCACAAATGCTAGATTAAAATTTCATTATGAAATATTTTTTACTACAGTTTTAACAGGTTAAAACACAACAGATGTTCTGTATATACAGAAAGAATGCCACGAATGCATGCACTTGTGTTTCCAGGTTGTCATTTTTCTTTCCTTTTTTGGGCGGGGAGGGGGAGAGACCTCAGATAAAAGTTTCTCTAGCCATCTCTGCTTAACTAAAGAACACATGAGATTAAGAGACGGGCAGTTTAAAAAAACAACAAAAACAAACAAACAGAATCTGTAATCATTTGTATTTGTTTTTCAGGAGTGAAGCTAGATTTTTTTCAAAACCAAACAAAAAGGATAAAACAATAGTACAATAATAATAATAAAACAGTAGAAGCCCTTTTATGCAAAGTGATCCAAACTGGCAGTTAGAAATTGGCTAAAGGAAGGAATCATAAGAAAATGATATATGCCTTAAAGTATTTAACTTAAAACATGTAATTTACATTTACTTACTCATTTTCTGCTATAAAGTCAAAGCTTTTTGTTGTTGTCCATTTGGCTCACTGATTGGACTCCCAAGTCTTTCTGACATAAACATGATATAACACATCATTTACACTTTCTAGTTTTAACATACTTAAGGTGGAACACTGAGTGCAGAGTCCTTATCTCTTGTAGGATTCCCTCCCAATCTTTTTATACTTGTCTTGCTTACATCTCTTCTACAGAATTTGTTTTTAATGAGTCATCTTCACTGAGTTCTCCATAGCTTCCAATTTAAGTTTTCACAGAAACAACTTCCTTCTCATTCTCATAGTTTACACATTTAATTAAATTATAATAATTACAATGCAAATACAATAGGTATTATAAATGAGATTGGAAACAAGACAACTGATTTGGTAAGGTATAACTCAGCCAGTGGGAACAGAAGTATGTGGGTGCATCAGAGAAGAATCTACTACTCTTACATTCTAAAGCCAGTGACTATCCACTTATTTTATAGGGTTGGTAAATCCACAAGACTGACTAGTAGTAAATTGATTAAGAAAACTTTGATAAGGGGCCCCTGGGTGGCTCAGTTGGTTGAGCATCCGACTTCGGCTCGGGTCATGATCTCACGTGTGGTTTGTGAGTTTGAGCCCTGCATTGGGCTTTCTGCTGTCAACACAGAGCCTGCTTCAGATCCTGTCTCCCTCTCTCTCTGCCCCTCTCCTGCTCGCCTGTGATCTCTCTCTAAAATAAATAAAAACTTAAAAAAAAAAACAACACACAACTTGTGATAAATATGCAAAGAAATTGTTTGCTAAGTTTGATATAAATCTTCACTTACCATCTGTACCCCAATTCAAAATGATGGGTTCATCAAAACAGCCTCACTATTCTATTAATTGATTTTATAAGTAATGTTCTATACATTAACTTAAGTAAACTTATACTAATAAAACAAAGGTGGATTTTATCTATTAGTGTTGGGCTTACAATTTTGTTTGGAAAATACGGTCAGGTATTAAAGCCATGGGAAGAGGGCTGTCAGTGTAAATATATATGAATTTTGCCACAGTGGTTTTTCTATAGTCATTTTGATACAACTGTTTTGACACTTTCTTTTTTACCTCAAAGTCATCATTCTGCTGAAATGAAACAAGCAAAAAATTTTAACTTTTCACTTTTAAAATATATACTTTGTCTCTAAGCTTTATCTGAAGTTAAGGTAGGTATGTATTTTGCATGTTAAATGGCTATTAAGATACTGGTTTTCAAAAAATGTTAGCATCTGGCCTCTATCACATAGACTATTAGGAGACTTAGAAAGTTTCTAAATCCTTTTTTTTTTTTTTTTAATGTTTACTTATTGTTGGGGTGGGGAGGGGCAGAGAAAGAGGAAGACACAGAATCTGAAGCAGGCTCCAGGCTCTGAGCTGTTAGCACAGAGCCTGACGTGGGGCTGGAACTCAAGAACCGTGAGATCATGACCTGAACCAAAGTCAGACCCTCAACTGACTAAGCCACCCAGGTGCCCCAAGACTTAGAAAGTTTTTAATTAGACAAGAGACATAATCAGGTCTGTCTTTTAAGATCACTTTTCCAGAAATGTGGTCATAATAGAAGAGAAATTGCAGGTGGAGAGAACAATTTAAAGATTATTACGCTACCCATATCCTGCCTGAACTAGGGTACCAGCAGTAGAAACACAAAAGAAGACTGCTTTAAGAGACAGTCAGTGGGAATGCAAGCTGGTGTAGCCACTCTGGAAAACAGTATGGAGGTTCCTCAAAAAACTAAAAATAGAACTACCCTAGGACCCAGCCATTGCACTACCAGGCATTTATCCAAGGGATACAGGTGTGCTGTTTCGAAGGGACACGTGCACCCCCATGTTTATAGCAGCACTATCAACAATAGCCAAAGTATGGAAAGAGCCCAAATGTCCATCGATGGATGAATGGATAAAGAAGGTGTGGTATATACATACAATGGAGTATTACTCGGCAATCAAAAAGAATGAAATCTTGCCATTTGCAACTACGTGGATGGAACTGGAGGGTATTATGCTAAGTGAAATTAGTCAGAGAAAGACAAAAATCCTAAGACTTCACTCATATGAGGACTTTAAGAGAAAAAACAGATAAACATAAGGGAAGGGAAACAAAAATAATATAAAAACAGGGAGGGGGGACAAAACAGAAGAGACTCACAAATATGGAGAACAAACTGAGGGTTACTGGAGGGGTTATGGGAGGGGGGATGGGCTAAATGGGTAAGGGGCCCTAAGGAATCTACTCCTGAAATCATTGTTGCACTATATGCTAATTTGGATGTAATTTTAAAAAATAAAAAATAAAATTAAAAAACAAACAAACAAAAGAGACAGTCAGAAGTAGAATTAATCATTCTTGTTAAAATTTTGGATTTTAGGTAACAGGATAAGGAAGAGTTGAAGATGCCCTTGATGGGTCCAGCAACTGGATGATCATAACAAGAAATGAGAGACAGAGAGAGAAAGTGTTCAGCATCTGGAGAATAACTGAATAAATCAGACAAAAACTCTTGCTTCTCACATTAGATGTTTAACAAAAGCTTAATTTGAATGAACTCCCCCACAGACGCGAGCCATAACAACAATAGTTACAAACACAATAGTTTTTAAAAGGTCAACTTGGTCAATAAAAAACATAATTTGTTCAATTTGAAGATATCCAGAAGGCAACTAAAAATATAACACTGCGGCAGAGGAGTGGTGGTGACCTATCCCATTAGTAGTCACCAAAGGGATTATCCTGGGAGAACATCTAGAGAAGCAGCATGGCTGAGGATACTGCCTAGAAAACGCAGACATTGAAAGGACAGATGGAAGAGGAGCCAGCTGGGATTAAAAGCGGCTGAGACGAATGTAGGACAATCAAAAGCAAAGACAGAAGTGATCTGATTTGGCTAAAGCCATGTTCTGTCAACAGATGAAACAGAGAACTGTAAAGGATCCACACTCTGGATGTCAATCAGGTTAAGAGGTTAGGAATTAATTGCGTGGGCCAAAGATTTTCGAACATGTCGGGGACTGAGAGGTTCATATTCCAACTCTCACCACTTGCTCTCTAGCCCCCAGGGACTGGCATTCATTGTGGGGCAGTTTGAAAATCATTCCTGTGGGTGGTCATGGAGAGTTTCTGAATATAAATTAACATGAATAGGAGTGGCATGAGGAGGATTCATTGGATACCTATGTGCAGAATGAGCTGGAAAAGAAAAAAAAAAAAAACCCTAGATGTTGGTAGCAACTATGGTATTGATCTCAAAGGTGCAAATGGCAGCCTGAGTTAAGATGTGGTGGTTAGCATGAAAAAGCTGCTTATAAGGGCTTTGCCAGCCTAAGGGATTGGGCATTTTTGATGCGAATCGGAACCCTCTCAAGAATTTTTACTTGGGAGGAGTGACATAGAGGCACTGGTTTAGTGAAGGATTAATTTAATAATGGTTAAAAAAAAAAAAAGGATTAAACAGTGGGTAAGACTGAAGGTAGACAATTTGTTGTAGCTGCACAGGTATGAAGTAATATAACCCTGAAATAAAGTTCCACACGGGCATTCCTTGGCAACATTCTATGGTCTCATCCAGAATGGTGACCCTAGATCCTGCCTGCCTTAGTTTCTGGTCACTTCATCACAACAGGACATGCCAGGGCAGATTCCCCAGCTAGTCCTCACCATTCACCATTCACCATTCCTCACCTCTAGGCTGGCATGCCTGCCTTAGTTTCTGGTCACTTCATCACAACAGGACATGCCAGGGCAGATTCCCCAGCTAGTCCTCACCATTCACTGGTCTAGGCTGGCATGCTATCAGGCCCCTCCCTCCCAAACAGCCCCAATCCCACCACTTTCACTTGTTTGCCTTGGCCTGGAGAAGATTGAGTGAAGACAACTATCTGGATGCTGAGGTAGTCATATACTATTTGTATTTGCCCAGGTGTCACTTTCATTTTCATTTTTCTATTCCCACCAGATCTGACAAAACAGAATACTGGCCCACAAGCAAGAACTTGGTTTTAAGCCCTGCTCCACTATTCAGTCATATGGTCCTGGGTATGTCATTTACCTTTTCTGGTAAACTTTCTTACCTCGAAAACAGTACTATCAATTGGATTAATGATAGTTCACTTTGAGAAATTGATGAAAGCCAAGGACCTCTTTCTCAGGAGATTCATATATGCACATACAAAATCTATAAACTCCAGGAGATTGATTCATAAACCCCCTGCAAGCCCATCTATGAATGCTTTAAGGCAGTGTTTCTTAAAATATGTGAACCAGAATCACCTGAAGTACTTGTTAAAAATGCAGGCCCAAATCCATCCTAAGAGATTTTGATTTACTGTGTCTGGAATGTAGGCCCTGTAATTTATACTTTTTACAACTCCAGTTGATTCTAATGCAGGTGGCCCATGCTACACCATCATATCTAGAGAAACAGAGTGCTTAAGGCATCCCGGCATCTAAAGTTAAAAACTTTTGGACCAGATGCTCACTAGAATTCATTCCAGAGCTAAAGTTCTGCTTCTGTCTTTGTGGGCCTGTGTCATTGAGAAAGGGATAATAAACAAAAGTTAACTTCTAGGTCTTAAGTCTGAATCATTGCTGGTGCCATTAGCACAAAAAGAAAACCCTGAATTGTCTTTTTGGAGTGGGGATATTGGTACTCAATGTATTTGTTTCAAAGGGACAAGAAAGAGTTTAAGGAATATTTACAAGTTGTGAATTAGTTACTAAGTGTTTACAAAATCAAAATCAAATAAAATAAAACCCCAAATCTGGACTCTACAACTTTCTAAAGAAATGTAGGGCGAAGTATGAGTCTCTGTAAGCTGAAACTTGAAGATACCACACACAGCAACAGGTTCAAGATAAATGCAAAAAGTATTTCTCTTGGACACAAATGGTTTACAAGTATTTGTAAAGTAACAGGGTACAAAAATTATAAAGCAACAATTTTAACTACCCTACAACAGTCTAATAGATTTACTGTTATTATGTACTTTTATTATAGAAGCAGAAGATAAACATGTTAACTTAGGTTTTGTGAGGCACCCACAATTTCCCTGGCACTTTGCATAAAGCCTTTTACTTAATCCTCTGTGAGAGAAGTATCACTTCCACTGTATAAATGGAAACTGACACCTCATAGAGTCACAGCTAGTTAAGTGGCCCAGTCTGAGCAAATCTGGCCTCCTAACCTGAGGTTTTTCATTGTGAGGATTTCGCGTCGCCCTTCTACCTATCATCACCACCCCATCCACCTGTGTCAATTTCTGCATGCGTCCTCCCACTCCTTTTAACCATCCCAGAGATGGGATGCATTTCTCCAGTAGATCTACCTGTCTTCGTTCCTTGCCTAGGTTTCCTTAGCCAGGGCTCCAGACATGCAAGGATTGGGGGGAGGGGCTCCTCGGCCTGGCCTGAAACCTCAGAGCGTTGCCCTTGGCTGGCTCCGGAGCAGAGCAGCGGAGCAGAAACCCGGCTCCCTCTTCACTCCTCCCCTGGGACGGCCTCCCGGGCACTCACAACCACGAAACCAGGCTGCGGCGAGGGCTCGCGGCCGGGCCTGCACCGGGTTGCCGACCACAATGGGTAAAATTTCCTACAGCTGTCCTGCACCTTGCAGGTCCCCGCTGCAATTTGCAACCTAAAGGCCAGGCGTGACTGTGGGGCGGGACAGGGAACGGCAGCAACATTTACCTCACCCAGCTCGGGCCTGGACGCTTCCGGCCTTTCCGGGTCACCCATCGCGCAGATTCCGCCAGAGCTACGGGAGCTGAAGGAACCAAGAGCAGCGGACCACCTCCAACTCTGACAGGACCCAGGTGGCCCACTGGCCCACTGAGTCCGCCCCGCCTCCTGCTGCACAGACCCCTCCCACTCCCGTCGGCTCCGCTTTCTCGCGGGCCGATTGAACAACTCCCCCTGCACCCGCCTGGCCCGGCCTCCCGGCCTCAGGGACCCGCCTACTCCGGCCGGCCCCGCCTCTCGCTTGCGGCCTGCGGACATCTCGGCCTCGACCAACCCCGCACCAACCGTTGCGCGGACCCCGCCTCCCGCCTGCCCAGTGAGGGACTCCCAGCGCCTGCCGTCCCCGCCTCCCCCGTCTCGAGGCCCCGCCCGCTCCAGGAGGCCCCGCCCACCGACCTCTCGGCTCCGCCTCCCGCCGGCCCCCAGCAGAACCAGCCCGGAACCCGCGGGCCTCGCCTACTCGCTCGCGGCGTGAGGGATTCGGCCTGCGGCTTTCGGCCCCGCCCGCCTGGCGGGGTCCGGGTCTACTCCCTGGTCCCGGAGGTGCCCCGACGCGCCTGGTTACCTCTCCCGGTCCGGATTCTCCAGCTAGCTCTCGCCTTGCCTCAGAAACACGGTATGTCGCGCTAAGTCGGCCTGTCCTGAGAGACTGCCGGGGGGGGGGGGGGGCGGTAAGACCACTCGCTGGAGGAGATGAGGAGCAAACGCTATTCGTGTGTGAAGCGGTGTTGGGCAAAGCCACACTATTGGCTTAAAAAGAAAACCGCACCGTTAAAAAATTAACGAGGAAGAAGGGCTGTCTTGTTTCGTATTTCGGCAACCGAAAAGAAGCGGTTGAGGGAAAAGTGTGTTTGTGGATGGGGTAGGTGGGGCTTGAGAGTGAGGAGGAGGAAAAGGACTCAATTCGGGGAGACGTTGTGGAAGCCCTGTGAAATTGTTTCAACAAACTGAGCGTTTGGAAGCGGCTGTTGGGCTCTCACCAAGGGGGCGTTATGCTGAGCGCGTTGGTGAGGCAGTCCCTTGATCTTCGGGACCTCGGCTTGAGGCGGGTACAGCCGTGCCCCTCCTCCTGCAGATGCAGCCGCGGGGCCTCCGGAGACCTCACTAGGGTTGATTAACTAGAGAGCGGCGGGCTGCCCCGCCTCCCTGAGTGATATCTTCAAGGCTGAAAAGTTGAAGTAGTGGGGAGACGAGGTTCCCCCTCCCCGGGGCGTGGGCGGCAGGCGCTGTGCTGACAGCCACGACAGTGTGATTGAAGGACTCCTGCCCATCTCTCAGGGGGACGAATCTGAGAACTACGACTGAAAGAAAGCATGGTTTGGTCTAGCAAATAAAGGCGAGGTGAAAAGAGATGAAGTAGCTTGAAGCTGACATGTGGAGGGAGGCTTGAACCACAAACAACATGCGCCTGTTCTGTGAATAGCCATGTGGAGTATGGTAGATGGGATAGAAGATGAAGCTTGGAAAATGCCTCACAGCTCGCCCTTCCTTCCTTCCTTCCTTCCTTCCTTCCTTCCTTCCTTCCTTCCTTCCTTTCATGTTTACTATTTGTTTTTGAAAGAGAGGGCATGAGCTGGGAAGGGGCAAAGAGAGGGAGACTCAGAATCTGAGGCAGGCTCCAGGCTCTGAGCTGTCAGCACAGAGCCTGATGTGGGGCTTGAACCCACAAACCGTGAGATCATGCCCTGAGCCAGAGTCAGAAGCTTAAGGGACTGAGCCACCCCGGACAGCTCTTTCTAAAACCTGCCCTAGAGTCGGGGATGAGGGGTATCCTTTTTCAGGCAATTACTAGGGGTCAGGCGCTAAGGAAAAGTTTTTACATATATTGACTTTAAATAATAGCTAAATTTTGTGAGGCACCCCCGAGTCTTAAGGAGCTCAGATAATTTCTCATTGGCCATATGGCAAATAAATTAAGAGCAAGGATTCTATCATTTAATTAAGGTTATCAAACAATATGTCTACTTTAGGTCAGTCATCGTATTTGCTATTGAAGATACAAAAATGAATGAGCTTCGTGAAAAAGAAAGTGGATCCTGGAGCTATATCATCGTGGGCATGAGTTCTAGCTCCCCCACTTATTAGCTGTGCTACCTTGGACAAGTTACTTAGCCTCTGTGAGACTCAGTGTCCTCACCTGTAGGATGAGAGTAATAATTCCTTCCTAATAAGATTGTTGTGTGAATTTAATAATACTTCACTTGTAAAGCTCTTCATGGGGTGGGAAATTACAGTGGTAGCTTCTAAGCACACTTATGCTACTAATCAGGCCATCCTAGAGGTCATGGAACAGAAAGGTTGAGGTCAAACTGAATTGCTTGAATTACACAGTTTATTAATTTAAAACCTACATCAAGGGGAAAGAGACGAGGTAGCTAACCTATTTAAAACAGGGTATGGGGAAGGGAAGGAGTGGAAGGAAAGACCTTACCATCCAAATCTGAATGTTCCTCAATGTTCATATATCCTGGCCTTGCTGCATCAGCTTTCCTGACGGGTGGTGAAGTTATTAAGAACAGAGTTAAGGATTAGGAAGGGATCTCAACAGACAGAAGATGAAGTCAACACATGCTCTTTTGGAAAGATGCAGGAGCAGGTAGACCTGCTCACAGGTGTAACTTGCCATAAATTAACCTGCTGATCAGCTGAGTTTTATCTGTGTTTCTTGGGAAGAGCCCTTGTGGGGCCAAAATGGATGTCACCAATTGGTGGCTGATTTAGGGATAAGATAGTTGTCAATCTAGAAGTGACATGATCTTTACCTTATGAATATTTAAGATCTACTTACTCCTTCCAGCCATTTCTTTAAAAAAAATTTTTTTAACATTTGTATTTATTTTTGAGAGAGAGACAAACAACACATGAGCAGGGGAGGGGCAGAGAGAGAGGGAGACACAGAAGCAGGCTCCAGGCTCTGAGCTGTCAGCACAGAGCCTGATGAGGGGCTGGAACCCATGAACTGTGAGATCATGACCTGAGCTGAAATCGGATACTTAACCAACTGAGCCACTCAGGCGCCCTTCCTTCCAGCATTTCTGTCTGTGACATTCATTTCTTCCATTATTTTTATCTATGTTCAACATATTTTGTCTGTAACATGCCTCATAGGTTAAAAACATATTTACTATTTATCCTTTTAAAAAATCTTTTTAATTTATTTTGAAAGAGTGAATGAGCAGGGTAGGGGCAGAGAGGGGGAGAGAGAGAGAATCACAAGCAGTCTCAACACTGTCAGTGTAGAGCCTGGGCTTAATCTCAGGAACCATGAGATCACAAGAGCCAAAATGAAGAGTCAGACACAACCAACTGAGCCACCCAGGCACCCCTCTACTGTTTATACTTAACATATCTTATGAATCTTCTTATGTTTTACAAGCCAGTTGCTCCCACACTTAGTTTCTTTCAATTTTTACAGCAGAATTGAATAATCTTAATATAGCAAAAACACATTATAGTGCCTTTAACAGTGCCTGGTGCATAATAGGCAGTATGTATTAGTTTCTCTAAAGATGTTTAGAATTAACAGGGCAGATATAAAATGTATAACTGAAAGATGTCTGGGAATAAGGATTCTACATCTTCATATAGCCTCTGCGGCATATTTTCGAGGAATACCCACAACAGTGTTTTTTTATCCCACATGCTGTTGCGAAACTTTGATACCCCTCCCATTAAAAGGTGGAGTCTAATTCCTCTTCTGTGGTCTACATGTTTGTGTCCCCCAAAATCCATATGTTGAAAACCTAATGTCCAAGTTAATGTTTTTAGGAGGTAGGATCTTTGGAAGGTGATTAATTAGATCATGAGAGTGGAGTTTTCATGAATGGAATTAGTGCCCTTAGATTGTTTTGTTTTTTTGTTTGTGTGTGTGGGTTTTTTTGTTTGTTTGGTTTTGGTTTTGGTTTTGGTTTTTGCTATTGAGTTATAGGACTTCTTTGTATATTTTGGATATTAATCCCTTAAAAAGGATATGATTGCAAATATTTTCTCTCACCCAGTAGGTTGCCTTTTCATTTTGTTGTTGGATTCCTTTGCTCTGCAGAAGCTTTTTAGCTTATTTGAGAGTTTGTTGCTTTTGCTTTTGGTGTCAGATCCAAAAAAAATCATCACTAAGACTGGTGTTAAGGAGCTTACCACTTATGTTTTCTTCTAGAGTTACATGGTTTCAGGTCTTATGTTCAAGTCTTTAATGCATTTTAAGTTAATTTTTTGTGTATGCTGTAAGATAGTGGACCAGTGTCATTCACTTGCATGTGGCTGTCCAGGTGTGCTAACACCATTTATTGGAGTGACTGTCCTTTCCCCATTGTATATTCTTGGATCTTTTGTTATAAATTTATTGACCATATATGCATAGGTTTATTTCAGGGCTTTCTAGTCTTTCCATTGATCTATGTATCTGTTTTTATGTGAATAACATACTGTTTTGATTATTTACAGCTTTGTAATTTAGTTTGAAATCAGGGAATGTGATGCCTCCAGTTTTGTTCTTTCTCAAGATTGCTTTGGCTATTTAAGGCCCTTTGTAGCTCCATACAAATTTTAGGTTTGTTTGTTCTATTTCTGTGAAATGTGCCATTGGAATTTTGATATAGATTGCGTTGAGTCTATAGTTTGCTTTGAGTAGTATAGACATTTTAACATTATTCTTCCAATCCATGAGGGCAAAATATCTGTCCATTTATTTGTGTCTTCCATTTCCTTTCATTAATGTCTTATAGTTTTCAGCATACAAGTCTCTCATTTCCTTGGTTAAATTTATTCCTAGGTTTTTATTCTTTTTGATGCAGTTGTAAATGAGACTGTTTTTTAATTTCTCGTTCTGGTAGTTCATTATTGTATAGAAACACAACAGATTTCTGTATATTAACTTTATATCCTGCAACTTGACTGAATTCGTTTATTCCAATGCTTTTTTTGGTGGGGTCTTCAGTGTTTTCTATATATAATATCATGTCTTGATAGTGACGGTTTTATTTCTTCCTTTCCAACTTGGCTTTCTTTTTCTTAACTAATTGTTCCAGCTTGGACTTCCAATATTATGTTTAATAAAAGTGGCAAGAGAAATAAGCATCCTTGTTTTGTTCCTGATCTTAGTGGGAAAGCTTTCAACTTTTCAGTGTTGAGTATGATATTAGCTGTGGGCCTGTCATATATGGCCTTTATTATGTTGACATGTGTTTCCTCTCTACTCACTTTGAGAATTTTTATCATAAGTGGGTGTTGAATTTTTGTCAAATGCTTTTTCTCCATCTGCATTATCTAGATGATCATATGATTTTTCTATTTCATTTTGTTAATTTGTTGTATCAGATTGATTTTGCAGATGTTGAACCATGCTTACATTGCTGGAATAGGTCTCACTTGATCTGGGTGTATGCTTTTTTTAATGTATTTTTGAATTTAATTTGCTAATATTTTGTAGAGAATTTTTCCTTATGTTCAGCAGAGATATTGGCCTGTAATTTTCTTGTGGTGTCCTTGTCTGGTTTCAGTTTCAGGGTAATGCTAGTCTCATAAAATGAGTTTGGAAGAGTTCCCTCATCTTTTTTGGTAGTTTGAGAAAAATTGGTATTAATTCTTCTTTGAATGTTGGTAGAATTCCCCAGTGAAACTGTCCAGGATTTTTGTTTCTTGGAAGGCTTTTGATTACTGAGTCAACCTCCTTACTAGTGATTGGTCTGCTGAGATTTTCTATTTTTTCGTGATTCAGTCTTGGTAGGGTATATGTTTCTAGGAATTTATCCATTTCTTCTAGATTGTCAAATTTGTTGGCGTATAATCATTCAGATATTGTAGTCTCTTATGATCCTTTGTATTTCTGTGATATCATTTGTAACATCTCTTTCTGATTTTATTTTATTTATGTCCTCTTCCTTTTTTGCTTGGTGAGTCTAGCTAAAGGTTTGTCAATTTTTATTTTATTTTATTTTATTTTATTTTATTTTATTTTATTTTATTTTATTTTATTTTTATTTTTGAGACAGAGAGAGACAGAGCATGAATGGGGGAGGGTCAGAGAGAGAAGGAGACACAGAATCTGAAACAGGCTCCAGGCTCTGAGCTGTTAGCACAGAGCCCGACGCGGGGCTCGAACTCACGGACCTCGAGATCATGACCTGAGCCGAAGTCGGATGCTCAACCGACTGAGCCACCCAGGTGCCCCAAGGTTTGTCAATTTCATTTATCTTTTCAAAGAACCAGTTCTTAGTTTCATTGATCTTCTGTATTGTCTTTTTACTCTATATTTCATTTATTTCTGTTGTGGTTTTTCTTATTTCCTTCCTTCTGCTAACTTTGGGCTTTGTTTGTTCTTTTTCTAGTTCCTTGAGGTATAAACTTAGATTGTTTATTTGAGATTTGTCTTTTTTTTTTTTTTTGAGAGAGAGAGAACAAGAGATTGTGAGAGGGGAAGAAGGATGGGGTAGGGGGGAGAGAGGCGGAGGGGGGGGGAGAGAATCTCAAGCAGACCCCATGCTGAGTGCAGAACCCGACGCCTGGGCTTGATCCCATGACCCTGGGATCATGACCTGAGTCTAAATCAAGAGTCAGATGCTCAACTAACTGAGCCACTCAGGGGCCTCTCATTTCTTGAGGTAGGCAATTATCACTGTGAACTTCCCTCTTAGAAGCACTTTATACTGCATCCCATAAATTTTGATGTTGTATTTTCATTTGTCTCAAGATATTATTTAAATTAATTTACTTTTAATTGAAATATAGTTGACATACAATATTAATTTCAGGCATATAACATAATGATTCAACATTTATATACATTATGAAAATGCTCAAAACAACAAATATAGTTACCATGTCACCATAAAAAATTATTACATTATTGACTATATTCTCTATGCTATATTTTACATCCCTATGACTGACTTATTTTATAACTGGGAGTTTGTACTTCTTAATCCCCTTTGCCTATTTTGCCCATCTCTTTACCCCCAACAACCACCAGTTTGTTCTCTGTATTTGAGTCTGTTTCTGTTTTGATTGTTTTTTTAGATTCCACATATAAGTGAAATCATATAGCATTTGGTTTTGTCTGACTTATTTCACTTATCAGAATACCCTGTAGGTCTAACCATTTGGCATAAATGCAAGATTTCATTCATTCTTATGGCTGAGTAATACTCCATTGTATATATAATACCACATTTTCTTTATCCATTTATCCATTGATGGACACTTGGGGAGCTTCCGTATCTTGACTGTTGTAAATAATGATGCATTGAACATAGGGGTGCATATATATTTTCAAATTAGTGTTTTTGTTTTCTTTGGGTAAATACCCAGAAGTGAAACTGCTGTATTGTATGGTATTTTTTTTTTAATTTTTTGAGGAACTTCCATATTGTTTTCCATAATAGCTATACCAGTTTACATTCCACCAATGGTACACAAGGGTTCCCTTTTCTTCCACATCCTTACCAACACTCGTTATTGTCTTTTGACACTAGCCATTCTGACAGATGTGAGGGGCTAGCTCATTATGGTTTTGATTTTCATTTCCCTGATGATTAGTGATGTTGAACATCTTTTTATTTATTTATGTTTTAATGTTTATTATTTATTTTTGAGAGAGAGACAGAGACAGAGTGCAAGCAGGGGAGAGGAAGAGAGAGAGGGAGACACAGAATCTGAAGCAGGCTCCAGGCTCTGAGCTGTTAGCACAGCACCCTGAGGCACCCAGGCACCCTGAGCATCTTTTTATATCAACCATCTATATGTCTTCTTTGGAAAAATGTCTAGGTCCTCTGCCCATTTTTTAATGATATTGTTTGTTTGTTTGTTTTTTTGGTATTGGATGTCGGAGTTCTTTATATATGTTGAATTAATCCTTTATTGGATATATCATTTATTGATCTCTTCTCCCATTCAGTAGGTTCCTTTTTAATTTTGTTGATGGTTTCCTTCAGTGTACAATCAATACGTTTTTTATTTCTCTTTTATTTTCTTTAATACATTGATTATTCAGTGGCATATTGTTTAATTTCTGTATATTTGTGATTTTTTTTCATTTTGTGCTTGTAACTGATTTCTAGTTTTATACCATTGTCATCAGGAAAGATGCTTGATATGATTTCAATCTTTTTAAATTTAAGATGTGTTGGGGTGCCTGGGTGGCTCAGTTGGTTAAGTATCCGACTCTTGATCTCAGCCCAGGTCTTGAGCACAGGGTCATGAGTTCAATCAAGCCCTTTGTTGGGCTCCACAAGGGGATGAAGCCTACTTAAAAAAAAAAAAAAAAATTAAGATGTATTCTGTGGACTAACATATGATCTGTCCTGAAGAATGTTCTATGTGCGCTTGACAAGAACATGCATTCTGTTGCTTTTGGATGTTCTTTTCTGTATATGTCTGTTAAGTCCATCTGGTCTAACGTCATTTAAGGCTGATGTTTCCTTATTGATTTTTCTGTCTGGGTGATTTATTCATTGATATAAGCAGAGTATTCAAGTCCCCTACTATTATTGTAATGCTGTGTCTTCCTTTAGATATGTTAATATTTGCTTTATTAAGTGGGTGCTACTATATTGGGTGCATAAATATTTATAAACGTTATATCCTCTTGATGGATTAACCCCTTTTATCCGTATGTAATGCCCTTCTTTATCTCTTATTAGTCTTTAATAAAGTCTATTTTGTCTGTTAAAAGTGTATCTACCACAGCTTTCTTTTGGTTTCCATTTGCTTGGACTATCTTTTGCATCTTTCCACTTTTAGTCTGTGTATGTCTTTACATTTGACTTGTAAGCAGTATATAAATGAATCTTGTTTTGTTTTATTTTTATCCATTCAGCCATTCTATGTCTTTTGTTTGGAGAATTTAGTGTATTAGTGCCCTTATGAAAGAGGCTTCAGAGAGCTCCCTGGCCTTTTTTGCCTTGCGGGGGTACAGTGAGAAGTTTGTGACTCAGAAGAAGTTGCTCACTCTATCATACTGGCACCCTGTTCTGATTTCCAGCCTCTAGAACAGTGAGAAATAAATGTTTGTTGTTTATTATTTGTTGTTTATAAACCACCCAATCTGTGATATTTTGTTATAGCAACCTTAACAGGCTAAGATATTTCCCTGTTTGTTTGTTTTAAATATTTATTTATTTTGAGAGAGAGAGCACACGGAGAAGGGGCAGAGAGACAGAGAGAGAGAGAGAATCCCAAGCAGCCTCCACACTGTCAGCACAGAGCCCGTCATGGGGCTTGAACTCATGAAACTGTGAGGCCATGGCCTGAGCCAAAATCAAGAGTTGGAAGCCTAACTGACTGAGCCACCCAGGCGCCCTGAGTTTGTTTTGTTTAAGATTGCACATATAAGTAAGATCATACATTATTTGTCTTTCTGTGATTTATTTCACCTAACGTAATGGTCTCAGTCACAAATGTCAGGATTACCTCTTTTTTATGGATGAATAATATTCCATATTGTATGTATATAATATGTCACTTTCTTTATCCGTTTATCTGGTCATGGAGACGTACTTAAGTTCACATGCCTTCCTTGGCGGTTGTAAATAATGCTATTATGAACATGGAGATGGAGGTATCTCTTCAACAGTGTTTTCATTTCCTTCACATATATTTCCAGAAGTGGAATTGGTGGCTCATATGGTAATTCTGTTTTTAGTATTTTGAGGAACTTCTGTACTGTTTTTCATCATGACTGTACCAATTTACAGTCCCACTAAGAGGGCACAAGAGTTCCTTTTTTTCTACATCCTTCCCACTGTTTGTTATCTCTTATGTTTTTGATGCAACCTGTTTTAACTGGTGTGAAGTAATGTCTTATTGTAGTTTTGATTTGCATTTCCCTGATAATTATTGATGTTGAGCATCTTTTCATGTACCTATTGGCCATTCCTATGTCTTTGGAAAAATGCCTGTTCAGGTCCTTTGACCATTTTTAAGTTGAATTATTTGCTTTATTATTGAGATGTATGAATTCTTTAAATATTTGGGATATTAATCTTTTATCAGATATAGGGTTTGCAAATATTTTTTCCCATTCTAGATTGTCTTTTCATTTTGTTGATTGTTCCTTTTGCTGTGCAGCCTTTTTGTTGTATATAGTTCGGCTAGTTTTCATTGCCAACACCCATGTCAAAGAACTCTTTTCCTATATTGTCTAGAAGTTTTATGGTTCCAGGTCTTATATTTAAGTCTTTAATCTGTTTTAAGGTAATTTTGTGAGTATTGTAAGATAGAAGTCTAGTTTCATTTTTTTACATGTGAATATACAGTCTTCCCAACAGCATTTATTCAAAAGGCTTTTTTTTTTTTCCATTGAGTATTCTTGGACCCCTTGTCAAATATTAGTTGACCAAATATGCATGAATTCATTTTTGGGCTCTTGATTCTGTTCCATTGGAGTGAGTAACTTTTAATGAATAAAATCCATGACTTCCAAGTCTGGCTTATAAAGTACAGTAGAAATAGTATTTGCCTGGTTCTTTCTCTCTCTCTCTTGCCCTTGGAACTTAGGTACCATTCTATAGGAAACCCAAAACTAGCCCACAAAGAGAGACGACATGGAGAGGTCTATGTGGTAAGGAAGTGAGGCACCCAGGCAACAGGTAGCATCAATTTCTAGATGTGTTAATGAACAAACTGTCAGTATTCTAGCTCCTGGTCATCTACTTGAAAGTCTTCTTCTAGCTACATTCTTCTTCTTCATCTACAGTCTTCTTCTTCATCTATAGTCTAGCTCCAAGCCTTCTACTTGAAGCCCCAGACATCTTGTAACAGAGATAAGATGTCATGACTGTGTTACGTCTAAATTCCCAGCCCACAGAGATTTGTGTGGTAATGACCTAAAAAGGCAATTTAGCCTATGGCACAGAAAATATGTAATTTCAAGCTACTCTCAACTTAATGTGTATGATTCGATGGGTAGATCCTCGTTTCTCAAACTTGATGTCTCAAACACTTTTAAAGAAATTTCTCACAACCATTCAGTATTGACTTAAACTACATCTGTTGTACTTAAGTATGTACAAAGAGACCAGTTATAAACTACTTAGAGCTTTATACAACTAAAAAGTAAAAATAAATGCAAACAGAACTATAGGAAAGGTAAAATTCAAATTTATGACGTTAAGCAACGGATGATGTTTTGAGGAAACTGTATTGCATCAGTGTGAATTTTGTAGTGACCATTAATGCAGTGTGGTCTTTTGCATTCCAGTCATTGGATAGTGGATTCCATTTTCCCACCACAGCTCTATATATAACTTGCCTTTCGTGAGGAACAAATGTGTCACTTATATATTAAATTTGCCTCCTTACCTTTCAGTCATTAAAAGGAGTATTGCTTGACATTAATGCCATCATAAACGGTCATCCTGATAATCTGAGATCTGTATTAAAAATCAAAATAAAAGCCTTGCACAAAATTGGCAGATCCTGAACCCTAGCTTGAAAATCACTAGAATAGACGGTTCTATATTTAATAAGCCATGTGTTTATCATGAAGGAAGTCAATGTGGGAAGAAAAGGCACATTTGGAGGCAGGGGTTAATTTAGAGCTAATTGGAATAGGCCAGGTGCAGGATAATGCAAGTTTAAAATAAGGCTGTGGCAGTGGGGAACGCAAGGAGATATGCGTGTGAGTTAGGTACATAAACTCAAGGTGATTTGACCAGTGTTTGGATATGAAGTATATGGTAGAGGGATGATTCTAGGATAACTACAAGTTTCTGGCCAAGAGACTAGGCAGTTAGCAAGCCTTTCATCCATACAGGTTTAGTAGGAAAAATTTCCTATCAGTTTTGGACATGTTCAGATCATGGTGCCTGTGACAAATCCAACTGGAGGTATCTAATAATGTGGCCCACAAGTGACAGGCTTAGCCCATAGATCTCATCTAGCTGCCAACCTCAAAGCTATACTTAGCCATATTTTACATTCACCGTAAATCATTTGTCTCAAAAGAATTGGCAAGCATTCTTTTTAAATACAGTGTAAAAACTACCCCCCCCTCCCAACTATTTCAGAGTAAGTTGCTGACATATCTAGGCTGGCAGATAAAGAAAGCAAAGGCCCCTTTTCTTTTACTTATAAGTGTGAGAGCCCTGGAAAGACAGTAGTTTTTGGTCACAGGATGGTACAATAAGACAAACTTTCAGAGATGCAGAGTTCCAGGTGATAAAAATGAACAATGAGATTACAGCATTATATTCTTAAATTGGAGTGAAGTTGGTCACTAAAATTTGTTCATTCATTTATTTAATAAATATACTGAGCCCTGGAGAGACAAAGGTAAATGAGCCACAATTCTTACTCTTAAGGAACTTATAGAGTGGGAAATCAAGCAAATACACTGTTCTTGAGGAGTAGAAAGGAGCATCTAAACCAGCTTTGTCGAGAGGGCAGGTCAGGGAGAGCTTCTTTGGGAGGTGGCTAAACCACGTTCTGAAGTATGAATAGGAATTAACCATTCCAAGATGAAGACCCATGAAGAGATCGCAGGAACATCAAAGCAGTATGTGATTAGGCCCCAAGGTAACAGAGGATATAACTCATCAGAGGACTGCAAGTCTTTCAGTATAATAAGGGAACAAGTATAGATAAGTCTGTAAAACAATTACAGTCATGAAGGGACTTGTATGTTGTGTTAAGGAGTCTGGACTTTAAGGGCCATGGTGAGTCAATATATTTTAAACAGGTAAGTGACATGCTTAACATGCTTATTAGAAAGATTGCTGTATCTCTACATATTGAAAAGGAACAAAACAACAGAAATGAGTTAGTTGAAGTAATGTAGGCTAGTAATGTAGGCAAATTAGGTAAGGATTGTAGACCTGAAGAGAAGTAGGCATAGTCAAGAGATAAGGATTTAATAATTATAGGGTTTGATGATCAATTTGAATGTGGGGCTAAAGAAGAAGAAATTAAGCATGTTTCTTTGTTTCTGACTTGGGAACTAGATAATGTATTCATAAATTGTTTTTGAGCCAGGTATTATTCTAAGTACTGGGCTTTAAAGAAGTGAACAAGTGGGGCGCCTGGGTGCTTCAGTCTGTTGAGTGTCCGACTTTGGCTCAGGTCCTGATCTCTCAGTTCGTGAGTTCGAGCCCCTCATCGGGCTCTGTGCTGACAGCTCGGAGCCTGGAGCCTGCTTCAGATACTGTGTCTCCCTCTCTTTCTGCCCCTCCCCTGCTCGTGCTCTATCTCTTTCAAAAAATAAATAAATAAACATTTAAAAAAAGTGAACAAGGATAGAGTTTCTGATAGTGTTTGCTCTTGAGGGTCACTGGAGAAGTTAAAGAATAAGCAAGTGAACTAGTTTCAGGTAGTTCTTGGACCAAGGGTGGTATGAATTGTGCCTATGCCTTTGAAACTTTAAGGGTAAAGTCATAGCTGTGGGGCAGAGACTGCCAGTCCTTAGTTATTCTTATCAGCTTCCAGATGTCTAAGGCATAGTGGTAGGGGAAAAGGGCAGAATGATTAAAAAAATAGCATGAAAACCTTGGTTTTCCTCTTTTGCTTCCTCAAATCACTTAAACTTTCAGCTGCTCTACGTAAAAAATAATGTTGGCAAGTTTTTTCTGCCCTCATTTAATGTTCCAAGATAAAATTTTATTTAAAAATTAAGGAAATATGGGGCACCTGGGTGGCTCAGTCAGTTAAACGTCTGGCTCTTGATTTCGGCTCAAGTCATGATCTCCTGGTTCAATAGGATCGAGCCCCATGTCAGGTTCTGTGCTAACAGCGCAGAGCCTGCTTGGGATTCTCTCTCTCCCTCTCTCTCTCTGCCCCTCCTTCCCAAGTGTGCACTCACCCTTGTTCTCTCTCTCTCTCAAACTAAATTAAAAAAATTAAAATATAAAATAAAAATTAAGTGAATAAACATGTTTTACAATCTTTAGGGTGCTTCCAAAAAGTTCATATAATCAAGAAAATTTGCATACCCAACCCAAGGATCACAGCTTTTTCTCTATTGTGCTTTACTACTTATTGTAAATAATATAGTAGGTCCTTACCTATTAAACACCTTTTTTTTTTTTTAATGTTTATTTATTTTTGAGACAGAGAGACACGGAGCATGAATGGGGGAGGTGCAGAGAGAGAGGGAGACACAGAATCTGGAACGGGCTCCAGGCTCTGAGCGGTCAGCACAGAGCCTGGCGCGGGGCTCGAACTCACGGACCGCAAGATCATGACCTGAGCCGAAGTCGGACACTTAACCGACTGAGCCACCCAGGCGCCCCAAACACCTTTAAGGAATAAATGTTTTCTTTCACTCAACACATATGTGGGTGCTTTGTTCAAGGCCCTTATTTCAGCTTACATAATTTTTTAGAAATATCCTAAACCTTATCAACTTTGGATATACGTTTTTAAATAAAATGCATGGTTCTGTGCCTACTTCCAACATATATATATAGAATAGTTTTTAGTGAATGAAAAATTATCCTCAGTTGAAGTAATTATTAGTTAGCTTTGGGTGCTGATTTTGAATTTGAAGGACTGCTGGCATGTCAACTTATGTAGCAGACATGTTTGCGGTATTCAGACTTGTAGATTTGGCATTACCTCTTGGTTTGCAACCACCTTGTTAGTTTCCTAGGTGAAATCTGAAAATGGCTGCTGTTGTCAGAGGACAGAAAGAGGCAGGCCACTCCAGGTTGGTAGGTGGCAGTTTTAATAAAGAAAGGGAACTTACATACAAGGGGTGTCTTGGGAAGCAGCAAGAAGAGTGTATTCCTTCACCCACCCATCAAATCTTAAAAGTTTATATAGAGGGGAGCATGGGTGGCTCAGTTGATTGAGCATCCAACTTCAGCTCAGGTCCTGATCTCACAGTTTGTGAGTTTAAGACCCATATCAGGTGGGCTTGCTGCTGTCAGCTCAGAGCCTGGAGCCTTCTTTGGATTCTGTGTCTCCCCCTCTCTCTCTGCCCCACAGGTGCTCTCTCTCAATCTCTCAAAAATAAATATTTTTTTAAAGTGATTTTTTTAAAAAGCGTATATAGAGGCTTTAACTGGGTTCAGTCATGTATACCTGCAGGTGTCCTCAATGTCACAGGACTTTCTCAAGGCTGTGTCCTTGGAACATCCTCTGGGAGTGGGAAAGGCAAATGGAACCCACATTCCAAGGACAGGGGAGGGAGGGAGGAGCCTCTCTTGCCCAGGTCCCACTCATGGGTCAACTGATGGTCATGTCTTCTCAATGACCTTTACCAACACTACCAAATGTTTCTACATTAAATGGTTCCATTCTGCTATGCTTTTTGAGTGTTTGATATCTTCTTTGATTTTTATTTGCCACTTCTAATCTGTAGTGAAGCAGGAATCTGATCACTCTAGAATCAAAGCCTCTGGTTTCATTATTGTAGTTGGATTTGATTCCTGTTTTTTGAGACGCTGTTATATCTGCTTTAGTTTCACTCTCTCCCACCCCAATCTATTTCTTAGTAATTGAGAGGTTTATTATCTTTTTATGTGGGCAGAATTCTTAAGGAAACAACACAAAATTTCGTGTTTGTTACTTAAGGTACTAAATGAATGCCTCAAAAGTGATAATCACATAAGCCTTGCATTTCTATAGGTCATAACTGTACCTATGATTTCATTACACAAAATAGTTAAATGTAGTTGGCTGTCTGAGAGTTTGAGGCATTATTGTTTACCACATTACTTTCTTAGAGCTAACTTCTACTACTCAAAACACACATAACCAGAACCATGCTATAAGTTTGCAATAGAATGGTAGTGAATTTAATTTTCATAAATAGCCAAATTTCATCTTCCCCTTGAAGAAAGCATTGTAAATAGAAATATACGTTCTAGTATCTTTTTCCTGAAGAGTTTTTACATGCATCAAAGTTGCTATATAAAAATGCAAAGTATTAATTCAAAGACTCAATCTAGTTCCACAACTAGAAATCAAAGATGTGTTCTGAAAAAATATTGAGGAAATTGAGTTATTTTGCTAATGAAAGACATTCGTCTTTAAAAGCAAGCAACTCACTTTATAATTGATGAGAAAACTTAAAAAACTTTTCATGATGTATAGTACTTTTCATTTTAAGACCTTTAGACTTAAAAGTAGGTGCCATGGTTGATTTTAGAAAATTCCCACATCTCCAGAATTGTAATTATTATTCTTAGAGAAAGTTACTGAATGACAAATATGTTTTTTAGAAATCTTTAGCAAAAAAATACATGAATCACTATTTTTTAGTAATAGTGCAGCCAGATTCATATTAGAACATTACATTATTCTGTGACTTTGATGCTGTGATTTATAATAAGAAATATATATTTGATCTTTGTCCCATTTCTGGCACAGAGTTCCTGAAACCTGTTGGAATTCCCTAATTGATCAAACTGATAAAGGTGTCACAAAGCTGTAATCACCAAAACTGTTTTTGTGCCAATACTATATTGACACATAGACCAATGGAATAGAATAGAAAACCCAGAATTGGACCCACAGATGTATGGCCAACTAATCTTTGACAGAGCAGGAAAGAGTATCCAGTGGAAAAAAGACAGTCTCTTTAGCAAATGGTGCTGGGAGAACTGGACAGCAACATGCAGAAGAATGAAACTAGACCACTTTCTTACACCATATACAAAAATAAACTCAAAATGGATGAAAGACCTAAATGTGAGACAGGAAACCATCAAAACCCCAGAAGAGAAAACAGGCAACAACCTCTTTGATCTTAACTTCAGCAACTTCTTATTCGACATGTCTCCAAAGGCAAGGGAAATAAAATAAAAAATGAACTATTGGGACTTCATCAAGATAAAAAGCTGCACTGTAAAGGAAACAATCAACAAAACTAAAAGGCAACTGAGACAGAATGGGAGAAGATATTTGCAAATGACATATTGGATAAAGAGTTAGTATCTAAAATCTATAAAGACTGTATCAAACTCAATACCCAAAAAACAAATAATCCAGTGAAGAAATGGGTAGAAGACACGAATACACACTTTTCCAAAAAAGACATCCAGATGACCAACAGACACATGAAAAGCTGCTCAACATCACTCATCATAAGGGAAATACAAATCAAAACCACAATGAGATACCACCTCACACCAGTCAGAGTGGCTAAAATTAACAACTCAGGACACATCAGATGTTGGCAAGGATGTGGAGAAATGGGAACCCTCTTGCACTGTTGGTGGGAGTGCGAACTGGTGCAGCCGCTCTGGACACACTGGAAAACAGTGTTAAAAATGGAATTACCCTATGACCCAACAGTAGTACTACTAGGAATTTATCCAAAGGACACAGGCATGCTGATTCACAGGGGCACATGTACCCCAATGTTTATAGCAGCATTTTCAACAATAGCCAAATTATGGAAAGAGCCCAAATGTCCATCAGCTGACGAATGGATAAAGAAGATGTGGTTTATATATACAATGGAATACTACTTAGCAATGAGAAAGAATGAAACCTTGCCATTTGCAACAACATGGATGGAACTGGAGGATATTATGCCAAGTGAAATAAACCAGAGAAAGACATATCATATGTTTTCACTCATATGTAGAATGTGAGAAACTTAACAGAACACCATGGGGGGAAAAAGGGGGAAAAATAGTTTCAAACAGAGAGGGAGGCAAACCATAAGAGACTCCTAAATACAGAGAACAAACTGAGGGTTGATAGGGGGCTGGGGGAGAGCACTTGTTGGGATGAGCACTGGGTGTTGTATGTAAATGATGAATCATGGAAACCTACTCCCGAAGCCAAGAGTATACACTGTATACACTGTATGTTAGCTGACTTGACAGTAAATTAAATTTTTAAAAAAAGTGATAAAGGTGTCTTTTGTATGTTAATGTGGTAACTTTTGATCTGCATCTAAGGATGGTGAGTAGTTGCCTAGAGACACCATCTGATTAGAGTGTTGGAAATTCCAGTCCCACTCCCCAACCCCCACCCACCCCTTGGAAGGGGAGAGGGGCTGGGAAGTTGAATCAATCACCAGTGTCCAGTGATTTAATCAACCATGCCTATGCAATGAGTCTACCATAAAAATTCAAAAGGACAGGGTTCTGAGTGCTTCCAGGTTGGTGAACATGTGGAGATGCAGACTCACATGTTTCAAGAGGGCTTGAAAGCTCTGCACCCTTTCCCCATGCTCTGTCCTAGGCTGATCTTCTACCTGGCTCTTATATCCTTTTATAATAAACCAGTGATCTAGTAAACAAAATATTCCCCTGACTTTAGTGAATCACTCTAGCAAATCATTAAAACCCAAAGAGGGGTTCATAGGAACCTCTGATGTACAGCTGGCCAGTCAGAACTATAGGTAACAAGCCAGACTTACAATTGACCTCTGAAGTGAAGGGCAGCCTTGTGGGACTGAGCACTTTACCTGTGGAATATGATGGTATCTCCAGATAGGTAGTGTCAGAGTTGAGTTGAATTGTAGGACACTCAGTCTCAGTGGAATGCCTGGTAATGTGGGGGAACACCCACACCCACACACTGGAATTGGGCAATCAGAACCTTTCATTGGTGTCAGAAGTGGGATTTGTAGCTTGGTCCTGGTCATAAAAATGTTGTTTGGGAAGAGAAAAAAATGAAAGAGCAGAGCATGAATAATCTTGGTTTTTTGGATAGCCACGTGTGAAATCATGGTATGGGGTAGCAGCTGTGCTGTACTAAGTTACTAAGGGTAAAGTTATCAATGAAATCTAGAGGTGGATCCAGCTCCTGCAGAGTTGATTCACTGGATGCATAAGGCAATGCAAGCTAATAAGAAAAGGGAGAAATATCTGTTAAATAAGAAAAATCCAAATGAGTAAATTTGAAGATCTACTTGGCTTTATTCCGTGACTCATGAATCAGGCAGCATTCCACTTCTAACAAATACAAAGGAGCTCCAAGGACCTACACTAGATGTAAGGCTTTTGTAAGTAGAAGGAAGATGGGATAGGAAGGATCAGAATACCTCATCTTTCTTTGGGAAGTGAAAAAGGTCTATGTCGCAGATTGATTACCTCATTGGTGCTAACCAGAAAATTACAAACTGACAGTTAAAACTACATTCCTGGAGAAAGCTGAAACTGCAATTAGGTTAGGCCTTAAGCCTTGGTTTTGTGACATGGGCTTAGTGCAAGTGACTTCTTTTTGGGCCTCTTGTTTCTTTTTGATATTTTCCCTCTTTTGATAATAGAGAGATACAATAAAAATTTAAGGCATTAGCACTACTCTTTGCTATTACTTGCAGCTTTTCTTGGTTCTTTGTGTGGTATCCAGAAGTCATTGCATTTTTTGCTTATTCCCTGTGATATACATAGGTCATGGCTTTAGATTCACAACCTGTAAGTTGGTTATTCTTTTCATTCCTTTTATGATGTCCCAGTATTAGGGAGATCATTTTCTTGGTGGTTAGCAGCTGCAAACATGCATGTAAAGCGTTTGAGAGAGTACAATATATGAGGGAATTATTTTGATTATAATCAGGATAATTACCAGTGTTTGGAGTGCACTTTGGAATATGATACCCAAGATCCAAACCAGTCAAACTCAAATAAATCAAAGAAAGACCCTGATGAAGGAGTCACCCTTTAAGCCTAGTGCCTTGCTCAGATCTTATGTAACTGAGTTTTAACTTCCCCAGAAGTGTTAATGCAGATGTAGCAGGTGGTGTTGGCCACAGAGCAGATACTTATTTGTTCAACTAAAAGATGTTAAGAATATCCTATCTCCAAGAGCAACTTTGGCCAGAAAGTGTAAACATTTTTCTTGGGCAGCTATTGTCTTGTCAGTGGATTATGCAATATCTTAAAGAGTTAAAGAGAGATTTCTAATCATAGGCTCATTTACATTTACTCCAACCATGGAAGTAGGGCCCTACCAAAGGAAGTGAATTCTAAATCATGAAAGCCTCATGGTAGTTCCTTTCTTTTCTTCTTTTTTTTTTTGTTTGTTTTTAATTTTTTTATCATTTTATTTTGTTTTGTCTTGTTTTGTTTCATCGCGAGAAGTGTACTCTTTAATCCTCATGCCCTATCTCCTCTGTTTCCCCACCACCTCCCTCTGGTAACCATCAGTTTGTTCTCTATAGTTAAGAGTCGTTTCTTGGTTTGTCTCTTTTTTTCTTTGCTTGTTTGTTTTGTTTCTTAAATTCCACACATGATGACATCATATGGTATTCCCCCCACTCTGGCTTATTTCATTAGCATTATACTCTCTAGCTCTATCCATGTTGTTGCAAACAGAAAGATTTATTTCTTTTTTATTGCTAAATAGTATTCCATTGTGTGTGTGTGTGTGTGTGTGTGTGTGTGTGTGTGTGTGTGTGTGTGTATACCATATCTTCTTTATCCATTCATCTACCAGTGGGCATTTGGGCTGCTTACATGCTTTGGCTATTGTAAATAATGCTGCAGTAAACATAGGGGTACATGTATCCCTTTGAATTAGTGTTTTTGTATTTTGGTGGGTAAATACCCATAGTGTGATTACTGGATCATAGGGTAGTTCTATATTTAACATTTTTAGGAATCTCCACAATGTTTTCCACAATGGCTGCACCAATTTGCATTCCCACCAACTGTGCAAGAGGGTTACTTTTTCTCTGCATCCTTGCCCACACTTGCTGTTCCTTATGTTTTTGATTTTAGCCATTCTGACAGGTGTAAGATGATATCTCATTGTAGTTTTGATTTGCATTTCTCTAATGATGTGTGATGTTGAGCGTCTTTTCATGTGTCTGTTGGCCATCTGTCTTTGGAGAAATGTCTGTTCATGTCTTCTGCCTATTTTTTAGTTGTCTGTTTTTTGGATGTTGAGTTGCAGGAGTTCTTTATAGATTTTGAATTCTAACCCTTTATCGGATATGTCATTTGCAAATATCTTCTCCCATTCCATGGGTTGTCTTTTAGTTATATTGATTGTTTCCTTTGCTGTGCAGAAGCTTTTAAGTTTGCTGTGGTCCCAGCAACTTTTATTGCTTTTATTTCCCTTGCCTCAAGGGGCATATCTAGAAAAGTGTTTCTATGGCCAGTGTCAGAGAGATTATTGCCCGTGCTTCCTTCAAGAATTTTTATGGTTTCAGGTCTCACATACAGGTCTTTAATGCATTTTGAGTTTATTTTTGTGTATGGCCAAAGTCGTCCAGTTACATTCTTTTGCATGTGGCAGTCCAGTTTTCTCAACACCATTTGTTAAAGAGACTGACTTTTTCCCATTGGATATTGTTTCCTGCTTTTTCAAAGATTAATTGACCATATAATTATGGGTTTATTTCTGGGTTTTCTGTTGTATTCCATGGATCTATGTGTCTTTTTATGCCAGTAACATACTATTTGAATTATTACTGCATTGTAATATAACTTGAAATCTGGAATTGCAATGCCTCCAGTTTTTCTTTTTGAAGATTGCTTTAGCTTTTTGGGTTGGTTTTTTGTGTGTGTGTGTGTGGTTTCATACAAATTTTAGGATTGTTTATTCTAGTTCTGTGAAAAATAGTCTTGATATTTTGATAGGGATTGCATTAAATGCATAGGTTGCTTGGAGTAGTATAGACATTTTAACAATATTCTTCCAATTCATGAGCATGGGATATCTTTCTATTTCTTTGTCATCTTCGGTTTCTTTCATCAATGTTTTCAGAGTACAGGTTTTTCACCTCTTTGGTTAAGTTTTTCCTATATATTTTGTTATTTTTGGTGAAATTGTAAATGGGATTGTTTTCTTAATTTCTCTTTCTGCTGTTTCATTATTAGTGTATAGAAATGCAACAGATTTCTGTACTTTGATTTTGTATCCTGTGACCTTACTGAATTCATTTATCAGTTCTAGTAGCTTTTTGGTGGAGTCTTTAGGGTTTTCTATATATAGTATCATGTTATCTGCAAATAGTGAGAGTTTTACTTTTTTCTTACCAATGTGGATGCCTTTTATTTCTTTATGTTATCTAATTTCTGTGGCTAGAATTTCCAGTACTATGTTGAATAAAAGTGGATATCCTTGTCTTGTTCCTGACCTTAGGGGAAAAGCTCTAGTTTTTCCCCATTGAGTATGATGTTAGCTGTGGGTGTTTCATATAAGGCCTTTTTTTGTGTTGAGATATTGTCTTTTTCATGGTTTGCTCATTTTCTTTAATAGTATATTTAGATTTCTTAACTACTTTGCAGAGCGTTTTCATTCTGAATGGATGTTGTTCTTTGTCAAATGCTTTCTCTGCATTTATTGAAGTGATATGATTTTTTATCCTTTCTCTTATTGATGTGATATATCATATTGATTGTTTTGTGAATATTGAACCACCCTTGCATCCCAGGAATAAATCCTACTTGATAGTGGTGTATATTTTTAAAATATATTTTTTGAATTCAGTTTGCTAATATTTTATTGAGGATTTTTGCATGTATACTCATGAGAGATATTGGCCTGTAGTTCATTCATTCTTTTCTTTTCTTTCTTTCTTCCTTTCTTCCTTCCTTTCTTTCTTTCTCTCTTAACTTCTTTCTTTCTTTCTTTCTTTCTTTCTTTCTTTCTTTCTTTCTTTGTGGTGTTTTTATCTGGTTTTGGTATCAGGGTAATATTGGTTTCATGCAATAAATTTGAAAGTTTCCTTCCTCTTGTATTTTTTTGGAGTAGTTTGAGACGTATGGATATTAACTCTAAATGTTTGGTAGAATTTGCCTGTGAAGCCATCTGGTCTTGGACTTTTGTTTTTGGAGAATTTTTTGATTGCCGATTCAATTTCATTGCTGGTGATTGGTCTGTTTAAATTTTCTATTTCCTACTACTTTAGTTTTGGTAGCTTATAAGTTTCTAGGAATTTATCCATTTTTTCTAAGTTGCCCAATTTGTTGGTATATAAGCTTCCATAATATTCTCCTATAATTGTATTTCTGTGGTGTTTGTTATTTCTCCTCTTATATTAGTAATTTTTTGTATTTGGGCCCCCTTTTTTTCTTAGTGAGTCTTTCTAGAGTTTTATGAATTTTGTTGATCTTTTCAAAGAACAGTCTCCTGATTTTATTTGATTAGTGTTCTAATGTTTTTAGGTTTTTGCTCTATCTTTTTTATTTCCTTTCTTTGCTGGGTTTGAGTTTTATATGTTGTTCTTGTTCTAGCTCCTTTAGGTGTACAGTTAGATTGTTTATTTAAGACTTTTCTTGCTTCTTGAGATAGGTCTCTGTTGCTATACAGTTCTCTCTAAGAACTACTTTTGCTGTGTCCCAAAGGTTTTGAACCATTATGTTTTCATTTTCATTTGTTTCCATGTACTTTTTTATTTCTTTTATTTGCTGATTGACCCATTCATTGTTTAGTTGCATGTTATTTAGCCTCCATGTATTTGTGGTCTTTCCAGATTTTTTCTTGTGCTTGACTTCTAGTTTTATATGTTATGGTCAGAAATGCCATGGTATGGCTTAGATCTTTTTGAATTTGTTGAGGCTTTTTTTATGGACTTATATGTGATCTATTCTGGAGAATGTTCCATGTGCATTTGAAAAGAATGTGTATTCTGCTGCTTTAGGATGGAATGTTTTGAGTATATCTGTTAAATCCATCTGTTTCAGTGTCTTATTCAAAGCCATTGTTTCCTTGTTGATTTTCTGATTAGATGATCTGTCAATTGATGTGTGGTGTTAAGCCCCCTACTATTATTGTATTACTGATTAGTTCGTTTATGTTTGTTATTAACTGTTTTATGTATTTGGGTGGTTTCAAGCTGGAAGCATAAATATTTACAATTGTTATATCTTCTTGTTGAATTATCCCCTTTATTATTACATAATGTCTTTCTTTGTCTCTTGTTACAGTCATTGTTTTAAAGTCTTTTGTCTGATATAAGTATTGCTACTCTGGCTTTCTTTTGACATCCATTTGCATAAATGTTTCTTCATCCCCTCACTTTCAATCTGCAGGTGTCTTTGAGTCTAAAATAAGTTACTTATAGGCAGCATATAAATGGATCTTGTTTTTTAATCCATTCTGTCACCCTATGTCTTTTGATTGGAATGTTTAGTCCATTTACATTCAAAGTAATTATTGACCGATATGTATTTATTGCTATTTTATTGCTTGTTTTGTGGTTGTTTCTGAAGATTTTCTCTGATCCTTTGTTGTCTTTTTCATGGTTTGCTCATTTTCTTTAGTAATTTATTTAGATTTCTTTCTCTTTATTCTTTGTGTATTTATTGGTAGTTTTTGATTTGTGGTTACATTAGGTTTGTATATGACCTCTTTTGCATATAGCAATCTATATTAAGTTGATGGTTAAGTTTGAACCCAATCTTTACTTCTCTCCTCCCCACATTTTATGTATATGGTGTCATATTTTACATCCTTTTATTTTGTGAGTTCCTTGACTGCCTTTTTTTAATAGAAATATTCATTTTTACTGCTGTTGTTTCTCCTACCTTCATACTCTCACTTTTGGTCTTCCTCTTTAATATTTCTTGCAGGGCTGGTTTAATTCTCATGAACTCCTTTAGTTTTAGTCTCTCTGAGAAACTGTCTCTTTTTCTATTCTGAATGAAAACCTTGTTGGATAAAATATTCTTGGCTGCAGGTTTTCCCCTTTCACCATTTTGAATATATCATGCCACTCCTTTCTGGCTTGGAAAGTTTCTGCTTAAAAATCTGCCGATAGGCTTATGTGTTTCCTTTGTATGTAATTGTCTTCTTTTGCTGCTTTTTGTTTGTCTCAAGTTTTTATTTAAATTCTAGTTAGTTGATACATAGTGTAATATTAGTTTCAGGACTAGAATTTAGTGATTCATCACTTACATATAACACCCAGTGCTCATCACAAGTGTCCTCCTTAACACCCATCACCCATTTAACTCATCCCCTGACCATCTCCCCTCCAGCAACCCTCAGTTTGTTCTCTATAGTTCAGAGTTTGTTTTGCTGCTTTTAATATTTTTATCACTGTGTTTTGCCATTTTAATTACAATACGTCTTGTATGCTTTTGTTGATTTTGTTGGGGTTCTCTATACCTCCTGGATCTGGATATCTGTTTCCTTCTCCAGATTAGGGAAGTTTTCAGCTATTATTTCTTCAAATAAATTCTCTGCTTCCTTTTCTCTCTCTTCTTCTGGGACTCCTATAGTACAAATGTTACTGTGTTTGATAGAGTCACTGAGGTCCCTAAGTCTGTTCTTATTTTGCATAATTCTTTTTTTCTCTCCTTTATTCAGTTTGACTTTTTTCTAGGTCATTAATTTGTTTTTCTGCTTCTTCTAGCCTGCTTTTCATTTCATCAAGCGTGTTTCTCATTTTGTTTATTGAGCTCTTTATCTCTGCTATGTTATTCCTTCTTTTCATGTAACAGTCTCACTGGCATCCTCAACTCTTTTCTCAAGTTCAGTGAGTATCCTTATAACCATTGCTTTAAATTCTCCATCAGGCATGTTATTTATATCTGTTTCGCTTAGATCTCTGGCTATGGCCTTGTCTTTTTCTTTCAGTTGGTACAAATTCCTCTGTCTTCTCATTTTGTCTAAGTCTCTGTACCTGTTTCTTTGTGTTAGGAAAGTCAGCTACATCTCTTGCTCTTGAGGGCAATGGCTTTATGCAGAAAAGGTCCTGTAGTGCCCTTCAGGGTAGTGTCCCCAGAGCTTGGCACTTCCTAGAGTGTCGCCAGTGTGTGCTGCATGCTCTCTTTGTTGTGTCTTGGCCACTTCATCCTTCAGGCCAGTCATCTGTAGAGGCTCTCTCTTTGCCTGTTGTGGGCATTTGATTTCTGGCCTGAATGTGGTGTGTTTTAAGTAGGTGTGCTCTAGTCAGCTTGTGAAATGAGATGTGTCACCAGAACCAAGGCTTGGCAAAACTCTCAAGTTGGGAGATGCAGTCTTGGCAGGGGTTTGGGCTGGTCTTCTGGGGGAAGGGGCCTGCCAAGCAGGGACTGAGATAAGCATGACGAGGAAGGGTAGGTCCACCATAGCAAAGCGGGGTGGGGGGGCAGAGGGAGGCTTGGTGCAAGCAAGTTACATAGCAAGTGTCTACACTGTGCTTCTGCTGAGGTGTGGGGGAGGGAAATGGTGCCTGCCAGTCCCTTTGTTCCAGGAGGGGTCTCTCCATGAACACTGCTTCTTTGGGACATGCTCCAAGATGAGCAAATAACCTCCCCACTGTGTGCCTTAGGCTGTCTTCAGATCGCTGTTTCCATGCTGTACATCTGTAGGTTCTTTGCCCTGCCTACTGTCCAAGAGTAGCCCCAGTGTCCTCCAAGCTCTCCCAAAGTCAAGGATGCTGACCTTTAAAACTCTAGGCTTTAAGCCCTGCTGGTTGCAAGAACTCACAAAATTCTGGCCCTCTCACTTTCCAAGACAATTGCTATGGAGATTCATGTGTGCTCCCATGTGTTAGTCTGTGTCTTGAACATCTCTGTGACTGTTGTTCCCTCCCTAGAGAAGCAGCCACAATGTGTTTCTCTCCTAAATCACATCTCCACACTTCCTACCTTCTTCGATGTGGGCTCTTCTCTACCTTTAGTTGTGGAGTTTGTTCTGCCAGTCTTCAGATTGGTTTCTGGGATATTTAGGATGACTTGATAGTTATCTAGTTGTATTCATGAGATGAGGTAAGCTTAGGGTCCTTATTCTCTGCTGCCATTTTCCCTTTCTGTCCCCTTTATTATTATATAGTGCCTTCCTTTATCTCTCATTACAGTCTGTTTTAAAGTCTGTTTTGTCCAATATAAGAATTGTTACCCTGGTTTTCTTTTGGCATCCATTTGCATGATGAATGTTTCTTCATCTCCTCACTTTCAATCTGCAGGTGTCTTTTGGTCTAAAATGAATCCTTTGTAGGCAGCGTATAGATGGGTCTTGGTTTTTTCTCCATTCTGTTACCCTATGTCTTGGAGCATTCACAGTAATTAGTGATTGATATGTGTTTATTACTATTTTGACTTGTTCTGTGGTTGTTTTTATAGATTTTTTTCTAGACTTTCTTGTTTGCCTTCTTGGTTCATTGGCTTTCTTTAGTGATATCCTTGGATCCATTTTTCTCTATTCTTTGCATATATATTATTGGTTTTTGATGTGTGGTTACCATTAAGTTTGTATATAACATCTTCAGCATATAGCAGTCTATGTTAACTTGATGGTCGCTTAAGTTTGAACCCATTCTTTACTCTTCTCCCTCCCACATTTTAGGCATATGTTGTCATATTTTACATCCTTTTATTTTATGAGGGTTTTTTTTGCTAATTTTTACAGAAATAATTATTTTTACTGCTTTTATATTTTTCACTTTTTATACTTACACTTATGGTCTTTCCATTCCACTCAAAGAGTTCCCTTTAATATTTCTTGCAGGCTGTTTTAGTGGTCATGAACTCCTTTAGTTTTTGTTTGTCTGAGAAACTCTTATCTATTTTTCTATTCTGAATTAAAGAAAGAGTATTCTTGGCTTTTTCCCTTTCGACACTTTAAATATATCATGCCACTCCCTTCTAGCCTACAGTTGTTGCTGAAAAATTTACTGATGTCCGTATGGGGTTTCCCTGGTATGTAACTGTCTTCTCTTGGTGCTTTAAAATTTTTTTATCGCTACTTTTTGCCATTTTTAGTTACTCTTTGTCTTGGTGTTGCGCTCCTTGGGTTGAATTTTTTTCTCTTGGGTTGAATTTGGGGAGGATCTCTGAGCCTCCTGGATGTGGATATATGTTTCCTCCCCCAGATTAGGGAAGTTTTCAGCTATTTCTTCAAATAAATTTTCTGTCCCTTTATCCCTCTCTTCTTCTACTGAGATCCCGATAATGCAGATGTTACTATACTTTATGGAGTCACTGAGTTCCCTAAGACTTCTCAATTTCCATATTTTTCCCCTCTCCTTTGTTCTGCTTGGTTACTTTCCATTACTCTGTCTTCTGGGTCATTAATTTGTTGTTGTTCTTCATCTAGCCTATTTATTCCATCAAGTGTATTTTTAATTTCCTTTATTGTGTTCTTGATCTCTGATGGGTTCTTTTTTATCTCTCTGTTAAGTGTCTCACTGATGTCCTCCACTCTTTTTTTTAGTCCAGCAAAGGTCATTACTTTAAATTCTCTATCAGGCATATTACATCTGTTTCATTTTGGTCTCTTGTTGTGGTCTGGCCCTGTTCTTCCACTTGGGAGATGTTTCTCTGTCTCCTCATTTTGCCAGGCTTTCTGTGTTTGTTTCTTTGTGTTAGGAAAGTCAGCTACTTCTCTTGCTCTTAACGATAATAGCTTTATGAAGAAGAGGTCCTGTAGTGCCCTGCAGTGCAGTTTTTCCTGTTACCCAGGGCCTGGCACTTAAGTGGGTGTCTCCAATGTGTTGTGTGTGCTTTGCTGTTGAGTCTTGGCCTCTTTTTTTCTTCAGTCCAGTTGCCTGCAGAGGCTCTCTTTGCCTACCGTGGATAGCAAAGTGTGTGGGGGTCTGCTTGCAAAACTAGACCATCCCTGCCATTGCCAGAATTGAGGTTCCACAAATATCCTAAGTCAGGAGGTGTGGTGTGGGCAGGATTTGTGCTGGTCTTCTGGAGGAGGGGCCCACAGTGCTGGGACTCAGGTGAGCATGACTGGGAAGGGTGGATCCAAGGAAGCACAGGGAGGCAGGACTTGGTGCAAGCAAGTTAGGGTAACCAGTGTTGGGGCTGTGCTTGTTCCCACAGGTGGATGTTTATGCTGGGCAACGGGAGGACAATGGCACCTGCCAGCTCCTTTGTTTCTGGAGGGTTCTCTCCATGATCCCTGTCTCTCAGGCCACGTTCTGAGATTAACAAATCATTCTCCTTCCTGTCTGCCCCCAGTGTTTTTCCAACTGATACTTCTACACTCTATCTGCATGGGCTATTTGCAGGGACTCGGTTTCCTAACACTTCCAAGCTCTCCTAGAGCTGAGCCCACTGATTTTTAAAATTCCAGGCTTTAAGTCCCACTGGTTTAGAAAACTCATGGAATTCAGCCCCTCTCACGTTCAAAGGCAAGTATTACAGAGATTCGTCCTCCCCATTTGTGAGCTCCCTGGAGCAAAAGTCTGTTTTCCACCTTCCACCACACCACCAGCTCCCTCCCTACGGCAGATGGCCACAGTCCACTTTGCTCCCAGACTGCATCTTCACCCTTCCTATCTTCTTTGTTATCTCTTCCCTGCCTTTTAGTTGTGGAGTTTGTTCTGCCAACTTTCGGGTTGTTTCCTGGGTTATTTACGCTAATATGGGTATTATCCACTTGTGTCTGTTGGAGGAGGTGAGCTTAGGATCCTCTTACTCTGCCATTTTCCCAGGCAATCTGATAATTCCTTTCTAACTTGACAGTGTTAATTCAGGGGGATTGACCAATGAGGTGTAACAGTTAGGAGTATAATTGGATAACCTAAGAGGCATTGCCCTGTTATGCAACAGCCATCTAAGCATTCATAGGCCCAAGGAGAGTGATAACCACCACAAAGATAAACCCTGTTGGAAGGATTGGGCAAACCACTTCCATTAAGGTGGCACTGTTAATGGATTCATTCACAAGGATTGTTGCATTTGCCCATTCACGCCAGGGATCAGTTGGGTTTTCTCCTAACTTGAAATGAAAAGTTGTTCTAAATTCCAGAGGTTGTCCCCCTTGGCAATGACCTGGATGATACAGATGATGGTGTTATCTTTTCAGATCAATGCCAAAGAAAGGAAAGTATGTTTAATTAAAATATGAAGTCTTGATCTTGTGTCTCTGGAGGAAGTAGTCTACCTCCCTGTAGGCTACTTCTCTTCCTAGTTGGGGTCTGGTCCCCAACTCCCAACTATCTGGACCAGATATCAAGTGGAGCCTTCTTTAGTTTTGAGATGTGTATCTAAGTTTCAGGTGCCTGAAATTTTATTGTCATCTTGGTAGTGAGAAGGACCTTCCAAGGAGATTCAAGGACAATCTTTGTTCTTAGCAATTACAAATCAAGAGGGTGAGAGGAAAATTGGAAACGTTAGTTTGGTGAACCTTGGTAATCAGATATTTGAGGAAACCACAAAAAATTCAGGATCCAGTCTAGTTTACAGGTATATAACAGAATGTCAAAGACAAGTAACAGGATCATAATAATATAGACAAAGGTGCAAATAAAATTTTGTCTCGGCTGTTGCCCCCATTTTTTACCAAAGATAATCATCATAAAACTAATTTGTTTTTGCATTAAACTTGGCCTGATTGTAGAAGTACAGCAGGAATAGTGATTGGCCATACAAGCTCTTTCTAACACAGCTTTGCTGGAATCTCTAAGCAAGGTACACAGGTTGATTTTCTAACAACCTTTAGTGGCTCCACAAAGTCAACCTTAGTTTCCCTAAAACTGTCATCATATTTGAGTCTATACCCATCTGTCTCAAATATGACATTCCAGTTAAAGCCTTGGTACCATAACCTTGTGTTTCCAATTGTGTCCTGTTACAAGAACAGATTCTTACTGAACTTACATAACTAACTGTTTTGTCAGGAAAAGAGCACTCAAGATTTCCAAATTCCAGAAGGATCAGGGAGGAAGTAAAAGTAAATATTTCATCTTTGTTTACAAAGGTATGCTTTTACCAAATTGTGTGTCATTGATAGCTTAACATAAAAAGTTTTCTTAAATCTGGAAAGACAGCACATTAAAGAACCAGCACTCTTTCAGACAAAAAGTTATAAAAATGATAATTGTCCTCTTCAGTTCTTTCAGTCCCATGTAATTAATTCTTATTATTCTTGAATCCAGTTTTTTCAGTTGTTCTGGAAATTCTTACCCCAAGTTTATGATCTTAAAGTTATCAGAAACGTGTGCTTGTCAAAAATCCTTTCCTTGAATCTTCTTGAAGATAAAGTACTTTTGCAAGAACACTTTTGCAAAACATCAGAGTAAAACAGTAACTGTAAATGACAAAAAGACTTAAAAATTCCCATTGTTAAAGATATGTTGAGAGTTCATTATGATGGAATTGACAAGGAAATTTAGTGATTTCTATAACATACAACATTTTAAAAAGAATTATGTCTAATTATCATTATACTAAGACATTTCAGATTTCTAGGAATTTCACCTAATTTTGTAACACATAGTAATAATATATATCTACACAAATATAATCTAAGAAGGTTTGGCATCACTTATTTGACAGTGCTTCCCATGTAACTTAACATATCAAACAAGCCTAATTCAATATCTCTTTTTTTGTAAGGAGAGTGAACAAATCTTTTGAGATGTTCCAGGACCCTCTGGAAATTCCAAAGTTAGTTTGAGGTCAAAAAGACTTTATTTAAAATTTGATGTGGGGAAAGTTTGTCAAAAATATTAAAAGATTTTAGGATACTTGGTCAGATAGTAGCATAGGTCGCTGTGAAACAATACTTAGTTATCCATTTAACAATAGTGACAATTAAAAAAGATAGTGACAATTGAAGTCTTTACAGGCAAATACAGAAAGTTAAATAGTTGTTTAAAAAAAACCCCACAAAACCTTAGCTTTTTTAATAGACAGATTCATCTTTGTTAAATAATCAAAGACCTGATAATGGAGATAAAATGAAGCAAGGGAAATGATTTTGATAAAACACAAAGTCTTTGCTTTCTACGAAGATTACTTAAAAAGGGAAATAGGGGCCCCTGGGTGGCTCAGTCGGTTAAGCGTCCCACTTCGGCTTCAGGTCACAATGTCGCTGGTTCAGGGAGTTCAAGCCCTGCTTTGGGGCTCTGTGCTGACAGCTCAGAGCCTGGAGTCTGCTTTGGATTCTGTGTCTCCATCTGTCTCTGCCCCTCCCCCACTTGTGCTCTGCCTCTCTGTCTCAAAAATAAACATTTAAAAAAATTTAAATAAAGGTAAATAAAATTCCTTATAGCCTCTTATCAAGAGCAACCCAGTAGTCCATGAAAACTTTGTCTTTTTAACAGAGAGAAAAACCAAATTTTGCACCAGCTTACTTTTGATACTGAAATTTTAATATTAGCCAGTCCTGACAACTAAAAATTTATTTTCCTTATCATTTCTATTAATTTTAATTACATATATTAGAATATTCACCCTAAAAATCCTTAATTTAGTGAAAATAAAGAGCAATCATGAACTTTTAGCATTCTGACTTGACAAATATTAAAAAAAAAATTATTTAACGTTAATTCATTTTTTGAGAGACAGAGTGTGAGCAGGGAAGGGGCAGAGAGAGAGGGAGACACAGAATTCAAAGCAGGCTCCAGACTCCAGCCCCGAGCTGTCAGCACAGAACTCTACGTGGGGCTCAAGCTCACAAGCCGGGAGATCATGACCTGAACTGAAGCCAGATGCTTAACTAACTGAGCCATTCAGGTGCCCCTGGCTTGGCAAATATTTAAATACTCTTTATAATTTTTAGAAACATACTTTTCAGTATTTTATCTTACTTGGAATGATCTGGATGGATATTTAATGAGTTGAACTTAACTCACCATTTAACTTAGCAAAATTTTAAGATTTAAGGTTACCAAAAGATTTGGGAAAACTACGTAAAAAGTTCACCTCAAACATTTTTGTCCTACTTACATCTATTTAATTTACTTATTCTTAATAATTATATTTAGGTTACCTACAAAAGCTTGATGAGACATTACATAAAGTCAGGTATTCATCCCAAGCTATTTTTCTTGCTGACAGATTTCGTGAGGAATAACATGAATGTATTTGACTAGTAAACCCAGTTAGAATGGACGTTGTGTGTCTGCATTATATTTAATGCTGATAACTCTGAAGATGTCTGTTTTCAGTAAACCAAACTTAAACCAGCTTTTATTTGCCAAAGATTATCCCAGATCATGTGAACTTGAAAAATTGTTGGGTTAATTTCCTTTTTTTTGAAATTTTTGTGTATACTTAATTCATATACGCACTTGATTTTCCCTGAGCCAATTAAATATAGCTCTTTTACAAATTAATTTTAGTATCATCCAGAGTTAGAAAATACTGCATCTACAACATATATAGATATATAGATAGATAGATACAAACATAGGGATCTTATTGCTTCTGTACACTCAAGATTTCCTATTAGCCCAAGTTCCAAATGACCTTTCCCTCTTTTGTTTTTCTTATGATAAGAATTACTTCCCTAAAATAATAACAGTAATAATAACAGTAATAATAACCTCCCTGACATTCATATTCGAACATTTACATCTCAATGGCACAGGGAAGAATGCAGGTTACAACCCTTTAAGATAAATAGGGGAGGTTTGGGGTTTGGTGAAAAAGAAATGGGTGAATTTGAACTGCCTTTAGAGGTACATTTCTAGTTTTGCACGGATTATAAGATAAAGATAGTTGCTTCTAATTCCTCAAAGGATTGGGTTGACACTTAAAAGATCTCGTAAGTTGACCCACCCATCTAAGTCCTTTATCTTCAATTTGCTTAGGGGAGAAGTCCTAAAAAAAAAAGTTCATATCAGGCCCTGAATATCAGCTTCTAATTTACCCATTTTTTGACTAGAGAGCTATTTTAAAATTTCTTTTAATTTAAATATATTGTCAGTTTCCAGCCAGGACAAACAATAAATATTACTGGCAGTATTGACAACCTCTAAGACTTATGAGGTGTCCCCAGAGAGGATGCAAAAGATGTTTTCTTTTCCTTTTTCTGCCTTGTACTGTAGGCAGTTTTTGCTAGTTTTTCCAGGATCCCACCTATAGGTTCTGAGCAGTATTTAAAGTGGAGAGTATAGCTCCAGTATTTATCAGAATTTGGCAAGGTTTTTATTAATTATTTTTAATTTATTTTGAGAGAGAGAGCATAAGTGGGGGAGGGACATAGAGGAAGAGAGAGAGAATCCCAGGCAGGCTCCACACTGTCAAAACAGAGCCCCATGTGGGACTTGAACTCACTAACTTAAGATCATGACCTGAGCCAAAATCAAGAGTCGGATACTTAATGGACTGAGCCATCCAGGCACCTTAGTTCTTATTAATTTTTAATTTCAGTTTTACTTTGGCTGTTTGAGGGATTTTCTGGTAAACTGCTACATTATTCCCCTTGAGTCTCATCAACTTTGGGTAGGGCCCATATGGGGGCCTACCTTGGAAGGTAGACATGGACCATTAATTAGGTGGTTTTGATGCAGGCAAGCCAGGTTGAGGACCCAGAGACGGTCCTCTAGGACCAGCAAAGAGGGTTGTTGGCTTTGCACAGGGTGGAAATCAAACATGAGCCAACAGGAAATGAGAGAAGTTTATTGAAGATCTAGAGAGAGCCAATACAGATGGAAGGTCTGAGAGGCTCGGAAAAGAAAAGGAGAATGAGTCTCGTATTTGCCTCGGGTCTGGGATTTTTATTAAGGTTGGTCATCTAGTGTATGTGTCCTCTCATGCATCCAGGAACTGGTTGAACAAAGATAGGTGCTCAGGTGTCCTCAGTAAGTCATTTATGCTCTGGAGCCAGGGGTCTTGGTGCCAAGGTATCTGGAGTCAGTGGTCTTAGAAGTTCATGATGACCTTGCCTGGTCACTCTTTAGATGTTATCTATTGTGCTGGAAGACTCAAAGAGATCATTGACCTTTACAAGGCACGAATTTACATTAAGGCACGAATAAGGTTAGAGGACAGAAGATCTGAAGTGGGCTCTGTGCTGACAGCAGAGAGGCTGATGCAGAGCTCGATCATGAACTGTGAGATCATGACCTGAGCTGAAGTCAGACACTTAACCGAATGAGCCACCCAGGTGTCCCCAAGAATACCATTTTTTAAATAATTTATTTGTTTAGCTAACCTTTGGGTCAGTTGGATCCAAACTAGTATCTGAAAGGGATATGCTGTTGGGTTGGGAATTGTATGATTTTACAGTGTACTTCATTGCACAGAAATTTTCTTGAAGTTGGTGTGTGAACTAGTGTCAGTCTAATCCATTCCATGATCAACTGATCTGAACATGGAAGTCTTTGAGTTTGGTGGCGAGCACTTCACAGTTTTTAAATGCTTTGCCCTGTGCCCACCAATTTTGTGAGTTTTGTTTTGTTTACTTGTGACATTCCCATTTAGCAGTAGCCTTTATGTAAAACAAAATCTTATGCTCCTGATCCCTCACCCTGGATCCAGTCCAGCTTAAATCAGACCCAGCCCAATTCTGATTTCAGTCTGGTTTTTAAGTTGGACCCAGTCCAACTCTAGCCAGTAACCACCAAGTTTTCAGTGTGGAATCTGGGGATTAGGGAAAGAATTGAACCAGCAGACCTCAACAATTGGGAACTTTGAACTGGGGGCTCTACATGGATGGAGAGCTGCATGCTGTCACTAACAATTCCCATGTGGATCTCAGGACAGAATTAAGAGCTAGAGATTTTCCACTCAAAAACCTGGGGATTGTGGTCTGAAAGGCTAGGGGCTTACCTCTGGGCAGAACCATCTGCCATTTTAAGTTGACTTGCCCAGTGATGGAAAGCCAATTAGGATCTGAAGGTCAATGTCAAGAGAGAATCTCAGAGCCTAGAAGAACTTACCCTTGGCCCTCAGAAACACCAAGAACTCTAAAAGGGGTTCACAGGGACTACTTTATGTTTCTCATTTTTCTGAATAATGGTATTAGAGTTTGCTTTGGATACTGTTACTGCCACCATATCTGTTAAATAACAAAATTCCTCCTGAGTAAATTTGAAGATCTAATTGGCTTTATTCAATGATTTGTTAATTGGGCAGCATCCCATCTAGTAAATAGAAAGGAGCTCCAAGGAGCTGGGTACTCCTTCTAACTAGGTGGAAGGCTTTTATGCGTGGGAAGGGATAAGGAGAGAGCAGATTACCTTCTTTTCTTTTGAGGGATGGAAAGGGTTTATGTGGCAGATTACCTCACTGGTACTGACCAGAAAATTTTACACTGTTACATTTCTGGAGAAGGCTTTGAAACTGCAACTAGGTTAGGTTTTAAGCCTTGGTTTGGTGATGTGGGCTTAGCACAAATGACTTGCTTTTGGACCTCTTATGTTTATTATTATTTTTAACATATACAATCTTTTGGCTATTGTTATCTATAATAGCAAAAATGAAATTAACAGCAAGTGCTGGGTAGAGCATTGATGGTAAACCAAGCTCATATTTGGCTCTGTGCCTTGGCCACTTGCCTAAAAGCCACTGAGAGAAGAAAAAAATTATTCAGGAGCAATAGAAAGTACCTCTAGGACCTCACCAGGAAGGTAGTCAGTGCATGGAGAGTGTAACCAAACCCATTTGTCTGACGTTCAGCAAAGCCAATCACTGAGACATTGAGTACACAGCAAGGTAAGAGTTTATTTGGGAGACAGACAAATGAGGTGATGGGAGGGCAAGCCTCAAATCCACAACCCACCAAAGGGTTGGGGTTTGAAGTATTTAAGGATAAGGTCAGGATGTGGAATATGCTGATTAAATATAGGGGAAAAGGATGGTGTTCTCATTTCTGAGCATGCATTCAGGAATCCTGTCTCTTCCTGGGGCATATGTCCAAATTATGGCGGCATAAGTGTGACTAACAGAGGGGTAGAGATCTTGGGATGTGTCATCACAGAGGTTCCTTTCATTCACTCTTGGTCCCTTCTGTGCAACTGCAAGAATTATTTCTGGTTTGCTGCAGTCTTAGCTAGTCTCATTAGTCAACTTCTGCAAAAACAGGTTCATAAATCGATCAAGTTAGCCAAAGTTTCTTTAAGGTAGAAAGGTCAAGCATTTGTTAATGTGTAGGTTTTCGGAGGATAAAATCAAGAAATCTTAAAACCAGGGAGTATATACTGTGAAAGAGTTGTTTCACTTCATGAATCGGTATCATTGGCTTCCTGAGGGATCTTTACTGAAATGGATTGTGAGACTAGCAAATATGGCTGTGTCTTTGGTTTTGAATGCTGCAGGATGGAAGACCACGTTTGGGTTGATACAGGACCCACAGCTCACTATGGAACAATCACCGATGGCCGTACACACAGGGGGCTATTCCTGAAGGAACAGCCAGCCTGGTGAACTATATAAAAGCTACTGTAAGTTCCCTTTATCCTGAGAAGGGGGACTATCCTCCCCCTAGGACTGCCAAGTGGAGCACCCCAGATGAAACGGCTGATATGCATCACATGCAAGCCATGTGTGACTGGTTTATGATGCCTGGGATATTCACCCACTAAATATGCCTATTACCCAGGTTCAAAGGGTTCCTTTCACATGGGCACCCCATATAACCCTATTGCTGCAAAACCAAAAAATAGTTAAGGAAGCCTCATTAAATTTACTGTCCCAGCTTCCCCTCATGGGTCCTCCAGATGTTAATAAACATTAGGTTAATTAACAAGGGAATGGCAAAAGGTCCAAGAGAGCGTCAAAAGACTCTTCCCAACTAGGTGGACATTCTTAAATGATTATTAAGAAATAAAGTGAATAAAACAAATATTGACAGGAGCAAAACAAAGAGGAGTGCAAGGGAGAGGGGATTTTTCCCAGCAGGGTAGAAATCTTCAGATGTTTATCAAAAAATGGGATGAATAAAATGGACATTGATGGGGTTAAAACAGAGCTTTTAATACAGCACTACCTGAGGTTGGCTGGGCCAAATGGAGTCCTGATTGATCCCCCTAATTTAAAGGGCCCCAAAGAAGTCAACTGTATTTATCCCTGTTTGGAGAAATTTAAAAAGCAGGAAGGTAGAGATTACTATGAGAAACTTGATCAGGACTCACTTCAGGCAGGGGTTAGGGAGGTTAATAAAGTTAAAGATTGACAAAAGGGCCAGGGTTTCTTGGCTCCACATCTCACTGGAGATCCAGTCTTTTGTGTAAGAGTAGTAAAATGATCAGGAGGTGAAAAGTTTTCAGGACTTCTGGGTCTCTTGAACTGTGATACTAAAACCCAGTGGTGAAGCCCTGACTCCTGGGTGATAGGATTATGAAAGTTGGAATGTTTCAGCAGGTATGATATACAAATCTTCCTTGACTTACAATGGGGTTATGTTCTGATAAACCCATCCTAAGTTGAAAATGTTGTAAGTAAAAATGCACTTAATAGATCTAACCTACCAAATATCGTAACTCAGCCGAGCCTACCCTAAATGTACTTAGAACAGTTTACATTAGCTTATAGTTGGGCAAAATCATTTATTATTTTATAATAGTGTTGAATATCTCACACAATTTAATGAGTGCTGTACTGAAAATGAAAAACAGCATGATTGTATGGGTACAGAATGGTTGTAAGTGTATTGGTGATTTACCCTTGTGATCATGTGGGTGACTGGTAGCTGCTGTGCTCCCTGCCACTGCCCAGGATCACAGGGGAGTATCATTCCCATATACCACTAGTCCCCGCAGAAGACCCAAAATCAAAATTCGAAGTACAGTTTCTACTTATAATGCGAATCATTTTTGCACGATTATGAGGTTGAAAAATCATAAGATAAACTGCCGTAAGTTGGGGACTACTTGTAAAGTTGTGTCTCTGTTACCTGGATGTTTTATGGGAATGGATATCATGTTCGACTGCAAACCACTTCTTCCATCTAGTGCTGTAAAACCAAAATTTGTCAATGAAATCCTAATGGAAACTAGGAATATAGGAGTTGATGGAATTACAGTAAAAGTTTGTAGAAGAATTGGTATGTTTGAATAGGCTTTATGAGAAGTGGTTGTGTCTCTTTTACTTGATTGTATTTGGGGATAGATGTTGTATCGCACTGAGAACGTTTTCCCTACCTCGTACTATAAAACAGAAGGCATGTAAATCCACCCTTCAAGCAATGTTAATTGGACGTGCTAGGTGGGAACCAATAAGATTGCGTGAGCCCACACAGTGTGGAATAGAAGCTGGAGTACTGGTAGGGTCAAATTCTCTGTGCAATAGCCCTATGTGGAGCGTAGACTGGGGCTTATGGCAAGAACCTGCAAGTGCCTCCTAAGGATGACCACTAGGATTTGGGACAAGAGAATCTTCTTTCATTTGAGGGGCATTTACTACCTTGCTATCTGACATTATTTATTGAAGCTATTCCCATGACTGAAAGACATAACATGATCTTGAAGTCTGAAATAGCCACATGTCTTAGGTGATGTCTAGGAAATTCTCTAATGGAGAGGATAGTGCACAGAGTTTCCATAATAAAATGGAAATGGGTTATGCAGTATCATGCTACCTGGGGAATGCAAAGAGGAGATACTTACAAGGAAGGAGGCTCTTATTCCATAGGACTGACTCTGGAACTGTGTGGATTTTACTGTCACTTGGATAGTGCCCTATAGACAGCTCTTGACTGACCAACAAAGAGCCACTTGGTCTGTGGATGGCAGTTCCAAGGTAAATAGACAGCATTCTGTTTGGAAAGCCGCCACTCTGATTAAAGAAGTTAAAAACAGATCAGTCTTGTGCTGAATTGCATGCTGTTTTCCTGGCAGTGATGGAAGAATTGAATGGCAGTAAAAGTCCCTAAATTTTGGTTTTTACGGACTTCTGGGCAGTGGCCAATAGCCATTGGGGAAACCTGGCCCATTAAAGATATGCCCACATGGGACATAGTCCTGTGGAAATTGGAGGAATGAATTAAAGTAGGACATGTTGATGCCCATCAGAATTCCCTTCCAGGTTTGGAAAGGGAGTGAAATCGACCAGCATATATTCCTGTGTGCTCACTTGAGATAGCTACCTGGATCCATGAAATGAATGGATATGAGGACACTGCAGCAATGAACAGATGGGATGAATCTAAATGTTTCCCTCTTGTACCTTCTGAGGCACAAAATGCCAGTAAGAGCTATTCTGTCTGCGAACAAGAGGCAGAGACTATGGGTGGCAATGTAGTAGCAGGTTCTCTGGTTGGATGGCCCTGAACATAGCTGGCAAGTCAGAATGATGCTGGTAGCTGTGGGGGGGGCTACGGATGGGTCCTGACAAGAATAGATCCTTACTGTGGAGTGGGCTTTGCATACCCAGTGGTAGATGCAGATACTCAGAGTATTATGAAAGAACCAGGACAAATATTGCACCAATTTGGATAACTAGTTGTCACGTCTTCAGACCAGGGAGCAAACATACTTTAGAGCCCATAATATCCAACAATGGGCAGAGATATTCCCCCTCAGAAAAATAGTTTGCTAGAGGATTGGAATGGTCAATTAAAACATTGGTTGTCTAAAACGGGGAAGTAAATGGATGAAGGCTTACATGCCTTTATGAGTTATGCACGGACACTCAACATTAACATGAGTGGGGCTAAGGGAGTGTCCCTGCTAGATAGATTTGCGTTTGTGTTTGTTTTTCTGTTGGATCCAGGGAAAAGAGGCTGGGGGAAGGTGCTGATATTCTTTCTGACATCACTTCCACTTTTTTTCCTCCAACTTGATGCGTTGGTCATAGCTCAGGCCTATTGCAACTACAAGGGCTGGAAGCAGGGATGATTCTTAAGCAAGAGATTGTAACTGTGCTTTTAACCTTTATGTCACAATTCCTAAGGGCCTGATGAGGCAGGATGTACCTTCACCCCGTCTAACAAATTGGGGCTAACTGAATTCAGCTGTATTGCCTGAGAATAAAAATAGTCCATTAGTTTTACACTTGTGTAACCTTATTTGAACAGAACTGGACTTGAGGGGAGGGACGCCAGACCACTGTTGGTGCATGCAATCTAGACAAGCACAGTGGCCAAACCTAATATCCCTTCCAAAGTTAAAGTTTGGGTATAAATGGAGAGAAGGAAAAATAGCAGCTATGGGTAAAAGGATGAATAAATGGTTTATGTAATGAGGGAAATCCAGTATTACTTTAACACCTAGAAAGAGACTCAGAGCAAGTGACCACACAGGAACCACCATATGGTGGTGCTGATGATACCAGCTGCCTGAAAGGGTGAAGGCATTTATTTCTGACACTACTCCTGCTTTCGGAACCTGACAAGATACAATGGAAGCTTACAGACCTGAGTGGTCTTGCCCTGGGAAATATTTTTCATGATATGATTGATGGACTAGATATTGACTGAGTGGAATTCTAGTAATAAGCCAGTATCTTTTGACCTTCTAAAACCCTTGGAATTTAAGTAAGGAGTAGTAAAGGTGTCTTTTGTTATATTAATGAGCTACCTTATGGACCACATCTAAGCCTGGGAGCTAGTTGCCAATTGATCCCATGTGATTACAGGGTTGGAACTTTCAGTCCCACCTTGCCATGCACACACACACTTCTGGAGAGGAGAAAGGTGCTGGAAGGTTCAATCAGTCATCAATGGACAATGACTTAGTCTATGTAATGAAGCCTCCATAAAAACCCAAAGGGTTCAAGGAGCTTCCAGGTTGGTGAACATGTGGAGATGCAGGAAGAGTCACATGCTCTGAGAGGGCATGGAAGCTCCATACCCTTTAATATGTGTTTTGTCCTATGCTCATCTTCCATCTGGTTGTTCCTGAGTTATAGCCTTTTATAATAAACCAGTGATCTCTGAATTTGGTGAGCCACTCTAGAGAATCATTAATACCCAATGAGAGGTTCATAGGAACCTCTGATTTACAGCTCGTCAGTCACAAGTACAGGTAACAACCTGGGCTTGCAATTGATATCTGAAATGAAGGGCAGAGCAGTCTTGTGGGACTGAGCCCTTGACCTGTGGAATCTGATGCTACTTCCAGGTAGACAGCGTCAGAATGAGATAAATTGTGCTAGTGTTGGTGCATTGCTTGGTGGATGAAGTCCCCTACACACACAAACACACACTGGTATTGGGTATCAGAACCCTTAATGACCAACTTGCTTATAAGCATACCATCCACAAAATATTACAGCCCAATGCTTGGTGGTATGGAAGAAATCCCCTACATACACATATGTGCATACACACACATGAATTGGGTATCAGAACCCTTAATGACCAACTCACTTGCTTATAACCATACCTTCCACAAAATTGTATAGCCCAGTGTTTAGGAATGCAAGCTCCAGAATGCCTAGAATCTTTTACTCCAGCACTTATTAGCTGTGTAAACTGGAGCAAGTTGTTTAACCTGTGTCTAGTTTCCTGTCTGTGAGGATGGCAATAGCCCCTATCTCAAAGGATAAAATGAGATATTATATGTAAAGCACTTGACAAAGTGCCTGGCACACAGGAAATAATAAAAGGAGAAATTTCATGTTGCACAGTCCTAGCAATGCAGTTAATTTTTTTTTTTTAATTCTAAGAGGTAACAATTTGCTTTATCTTGAGATGAATAGACAAGTCACATTTTTAATACATCTCTAAATGATGTTTAGAGGAGAATTCATCTCTGTCCATGCCTACCCACTTAGGTTAATGTAAACACTCAAAATATCACTTGGGATTCTGTTTTAAGAATAAAGATTTCTGTACTCCACTTAAGGTTTACTGAATCAGAATGTGATTGAAAGCATGGGCAAAGATTAGGAAATCTGCACTAACAAGCTCTACCAGGGAATCTTAGGCATAAAGTATCATGAGAACTACTACTTCACGGGAAGATCTGTTGGAGTTCAGACCTAGAAATCACTGGCTACCTTTAAACAGACAAAAATAATCATCTTAAGTACTAGTGACTGATACCATACTATTTAAAAACTCAAGTCTGTCTCAGTAAGCTACTATTATACTGGATAGTCAAGATATTCAGATGATTTAATGGAAAAAAAAAGGCAAAAATAGGAAAACATTGAAAACCCCTTGGTAAAGTTCATTCTTGGTCTTCTCTTCCTAAATTTGTTTTCAATTCTATTAGATTTAATCACTAAACAAGACCAAAAGAGAACTTTATTTTACATGACTTTATTTTCCATTTAGAACCATTTTATGCTTTACTTAAAAAACAAAACCAAAAAAAACCAAAACAAAACAAAAAAAAAAAAACTCACTCTGCTTTTAATAATCCTAAAAGCATTTAACCAAAATCTTGATTTAGGAAGACTTAAGACATTGTGCATTATTTTAAATATTTTCATTCTTTCAATAACTATTAAAAATAAGTTCACAATTAGGGTTTCAAATGTCCTAATCATATCTAGTTTGTTTTCATTTAATATTTTATCCCATCATGTGCATACAGAAGTTAAGATGATAAATTTTATCTCTTTCAGACACACTGATGATAATTAGCTCTTAATCTAATTACTATTTCATTTATTCAGAAATAGCATTTAGACATAAAAACCAATGTCTCACTTTGTAAAATAACCTTTGGTTAATTTACACAAATCTAATACAGCATGTTGTGTAACTTTTAAGTAATACAATGAGTTTCACTACTATCATTTTAGTTTTTAATATTTGTGTCAGCAGGGCTGAGAATATCACATGGTTCAGTCTTCTGCAGGAAGTTATATAATAAAAGCATAGTGCCTTTGAACATGAAAAACATCCCAAAGGCTAGGAGTCCTCTAAAGGAACTGAAAGGTAGAGATTTCAGAGAATTTCTCTCATTTTCAATATGTAAAGTGACTAGTTTTAAGTCACCTTTTGAAGACTTAGTGAAGAAAACAGTGTTCTTTATGCCATTGAGTAAAGCTACTAAAACCATAAGAATTTAGAGATTGGTACTAGGCTACATAATTAATGGGTCATCAAAAAAAGAACCTGTCACTTAGTTACTAAGTATAAGTGAGTTAACTTCCTATGCCAAGTAAGGGTCACACTTCACGTCCCTCATTTGTAAAAAGAAAAGGTGGCCTGGCCAGTGCCATTCAGGATTCTCTGCTAACTGTAAAATGTGGACTAATTTACTTCTCTTTCTTATAGTCCATGTGTATATAAACTTTCAGTTCTTTAAATCAAAAATTTTTATGCACACAACCATGTTGGTGTATTACCCTTAGTTTAAAAATGTACAACTACATAAATAAAAACTATTGTTTCTTCAATATTACTTGACATTTCTTCTGTAATTTCTTTATTTAAAAAAGTAAATGTAACAAGATACTTAAAAAAGGCTAGATACAAAAGTAGTTAAGCTGCTCACGAACATTTAAAATTTTCCAAAATGTATCTTCAATAATCATGATCTTATAAAACATTTTACAGTTATCAGAAAGTGCCCAGGCTGAGTTTACATAACTGAAATACCTTAGTACAAATGTCTAGTTAGAACTGAAGTGCAGTAACCTCCTGACTGACTGCTCATTGAAATAGGGATACAAAGAAAAAAAAGTTGATTGTGATAAAGTATTGTGCATTGGCCCCATCATATGTACAAAAAAAGTGCCCTTACTCAAATGAACAAATTACATGCAAAATATTAGTGATATCATTTAATATCCTAGAGCTCAATGCAGCTAAAATAAACCGCAATAAAAGTGGTTTTCATAGGTAAAAGTGATTTCATCTCTAAGATCTGAATGTCCAGAACTTTTTACAAGTTCCATATACATGATACACAATTGCAGCCAACCACAAATTAAACACCATAAAAAAAGTTAAAATGAAAACACAGAACATACTTAATTTTTTATTTTGAAATTCCCTATTCCCTCTATACAAGAACCTTTGCTGAAACACTTTCCACAAAGGCAGCAGTGAATTTTCAGAACATTTTACATTTTTCCCCTCAGCAAAAAGATAAATCACAGTGTAAATTATGTTGTTCTGCTGTCATCTTTGGCTGGGGTTAGACCCAGAAGTTGTTGACTAGCAAACCATTATAGTCAAATGTTGCTAGTGCTCCTCAGGCCTTTAAGCTACAAACTCAGCAAGGAATGTTTGCATTTAATCTCTTTAAGGTACCACCAGGGTGTGACAGCATTAACTTCCATAAACTTTTATAGACAAATGGAAAAAAATCTACAAAATTAGCTAGTAATATTACACAGCAATACACACTTTTTATACTCTACACAAAACCAAAATTCTTGGTCTTAATGGCGAGTAGCAACTTCTGTTTGAGAATCTGTTTAGAGGAATAGAGTGGGACGTAAAGTCGAGAAATACAAGTGTTTGCGGTAGGAAGATGTTGGTCATCTGGTGGTCTTATTGTGATTGAGGGCATAGGCTGAAATCCTTCTTCACTGGCTGGTAATGATGGGCTTGATGTCCAAAAGTAAACCTAAACAGGAGTATAATAATTACAATTTTGGCTTTTAATATAATAACATGAACTCTGCCAACATCTACACAGAACCCCATTCTTAAGGTAAAACCTACAGAGGGATAGGATTTTGAATGGGGTTTTAAATTTATTTCTTGCACTGGGGTGCCTGGGTGGCTCAGTCGGTTAAGTGTCTGACTTCAGCTCAGGTCATGATGTCACAGCTTGTGTGTTCAAGCCCTGCATAGGGCTCTGTGCTGACCGCTCAGAGCCTGAAGCCTGTTTCGGAGTCTGTGTCTCCCTCTCTCTCTGCCCCTCTCAAGAAAGGTTCAGGGTCAAAAGAGAAAAAAGTGTCAGGTATGTAGAAAAGTGACTATATTTCAGGGCCTCAGTTTCTCTGTGGGCCTTTCTAGTTGGTTAAATTCCACAAAGTATCGTTTAGTGGAAATAGGGCACAAAATCTCTAAAGAGTTCAAAGACTCAGTTTATGGGTTCTAGCCCCACATCAGGCTCTGCATTAACAGCTCAGAGCCTGGAGCCTGCTTCAGATTCTATGTCTCCCTCTCTCTGCCCTTCCCCTGCTTGTGCTCTTTCTCAAAAATTGTTGGAAAAAAAAAAAGTCTCTTATAGTTTGCCTCTCTATTTTTCCTTCCCTTCCTCTATGATCCTCTGTTAAGTTTCTTAAATTCCACATAGAAAAGGTTTTTTTTTAAGTAATCTCTACATACAACATAGGGCTCGAACTCACAAGAATGACATGTTCCAGCAACCTGAACCAGCCAGGAGCCCACAGGCAAACTTTTTTATAAATATAGTATCATACTATATATTTTCCTTATGATTGTCTTAATAATACAGTTATATGGGGTGCCTGGGTGGCTCAGTAAGTGTCCAACTCTTGATTTTGTCTTAGGTCATGATCTCACAGTTTGTGAGATCAAGCCCTGCATTGGGCTCTGTGAGAGTACGGAGCCTGCTTGGGATTGTCTCTTCCTCTCTGCCCCTCTCCCACTTGTTCTCCCTCTCCCTCTCAAAATTAAATAAAAACTTAAAAAAAATACAATAATGTACAAAATATGTGTAATGCACTGTTTACTAATATAAAAACTTTAGTAAAATTTTGGGGGGAGTCAGAAGTTATACTCAGATTTTCAACTGTGCAGTAGATTGGTGCCCTTAACCCCCATAATGATTTGCTTTCCTGAAGAATGGTTTTATGAGAAATCTTATCTAATTCTCTAGAAGGGGCAGAAAAAGAAACTCTAAGTGTCAGGTCTATACAATCTTCAAAGAACTTTACATATATATGTATATGTGTGTGTGTGTATTTTTGAGAGAGAGAGAGTGCGCACATGAGCAGGGAAGGGGAAGAGAGAGAGAGAAGGAGACACAAGAGTCCAAAGAACGCTCCAGGCTCTGAGCTGTCAGTACAGAGCCCAATGTGGGCTCGAATTCATGAGCCATGAGATCATGACCTGAGCTGAAGTTGGATGCTTAACTGAGTCATCTAGATACCCCCGCAAAGAACTTTAAGGACTGGAAGATGCTCTAGAGACAAAGCTGGTCTAATCTACTCATTTTACAGGTAAAAAAAACAAAGTTAATGTAAAATGTTTCTCCAAGGTTGTATATGGCTAGGTAGGGTAGATAACTACCATTGCTGGAGAGTCAAGAAGCTGGAAGAAAAGAAATACTACAGGACTTTTCAGAACTTTTACTAGTGAACTGTGACTCTCTAAGAGGAGGATAAACTATGTGGTCTTACCCATTAACCCAAAAACCCTAAAATTTGCAAGACTAGTAACCCAAGGAAGAAGAGTTTGCTCTGAATGGTCTGTTATATTCTTATGTCCTTTAGTTTTTCTCCTCAGCACATCAGGATAAAACCAACAATTGTGAAGCATCCTTCTCACAAGAGGAGGGGAGAAACCCCTTGATATAATGCTTAAGCCCTGTAAATAGGAGTGACCCTCAAATTAAAGCTGTTAATAGGAAATCCTGAGGCCCTTTACAAAGGGAGATCTTTCATTTTAAAGACTGAATAGTTAGCAAATTTTCTTCCAGTGGAAGGCAGAAACTACAGTGAAATTTAACTTGACTGACTGGACTAAGGATACATTAGGTTTAAAAACAAAGTTAGTACTAGGGAATAGTTTAAAAAAAAAAAAAGTCCATCAGAACCTTAGAATTTATACCAGATAGCCAATCATTTTTATCTCTGTTTTTGATAGGTCTTACTGAACCGATAATGGGCTCTTAAAGAAACAAGGTAACTGAATCAAAAAACTGAGTACAGGTGGTCCTGAAACCATGCACACTGGTAGAGACTTTAGGGTCCACAAGATTGGGAAAGTTGAATTATATGGAATCCACCTAGGGAAGAACCTAAGTAGAAATTACCAGAGTGGCTAAACCAAGAACAGAACTAGCTAAAAGGACTACTGAACAACTTGTTTCACTATAGTGCAGAAATATTGGAAGACTCCTGGGTCCATTTAAAAATTAAGTAGTGCTGGGCACCTGGGAGGCATAGTCGTTAAGTTAATTAGCATCAGACTTTGGCTCAGGGCACGATCTCATGCTCCGTGGGTTCAAGCCCCACGTCAGGCTTTGTGCTGACAGCTTAGAGCCTGGAGCCTGCTTCATATTCTGTGTTTCCTTCTCTCTCTGCCCCTCCCCCGCTCATGCTGTGTCTCAAAAATGAATGTTTAAAAAAATTTAATGAAAAAAAAAATCAAGGATGCTAAATGCAGACTCCCCCACTCCAAAAAATAAGTTACTACTGAGCTGGAGATAAATGGGAAACTGTCAAGTTTTGTGCTTTCCCACACACTAACCATTTCCCCTCTCTCAGATAAAATTGGAGAATATATCTAGAAACTGGATTTTTAAAAATATATTCCACAAGAAGTATGGTTGTTAATTACTAAGAACTAAGGCTGGTTTGATAGGGAAGACGTAGCAAAGAACCATGAGGAATATGGCAGAAAGGATCTCTGGAATTTTCTAGGTAAGGAACATCCCACAAATTTCTCAAATAAAGTCTAGTGAAGACTACCTTTCAAGACTGATGGACAGGTTGATTTGGTTATGGATATACTCAAGGATAGACATAGATTCCACTGACTTGGTAGGCTTTCACTATGATCAAAGTTTATATTATGATTCTAAAAATAAGTAGTAACATTAAAATCACAGACTTAATACATATCATAAGCTACTCTATTCTTAGTACACTATACAGATAGCAATCAAGATACTATTTAGAAATTTTGCAAAGGCTTGCCACTGGTCAAAAGGATTAAGGATATATAAAAGGAGCAGCCAGCATATGTAATAAGCACTATAGGGAAAAAGAAACATTTGTCTCAACAATCAACTGGTATTTTCTTCTGGGACTAAGAAAACCAAAACTGCCTTATATTTCTGACCTTCTATAATTGTCCTTAACCAAAATTAAAATGACCAACCATTACAAACTTAAAAGGTTATCATACACAGTATTTTAACATTTCATATTTTGTTTTGCTAATTTTGTAAAAGTTTTAACTTACAAGATCTTGTCGTTCTGTCATGCTCATTTTCTCTACTATTGACCAGAACCAACGCTTGAACTGCAAGAGCTTCTCAGCATTTTCTCCTATGAAAAATATAAATCCAATATACTGTACCAATTATTACTTTAAAACACTGCTTCTTATAAAAAATAGATACAGAACTGTTATTTAGGATCAGGGGTTTAATTCCTAATATAGGAAATTAGGACCATTTGTATAATGTAAAACTTCTATAGTTCATTACTCAATCCTGACTTAAGATGACCAACAAAAATGGATCATCAGCCTCAAAACTGATCATCAATACTTTAATCCTATCTGTTGAACTTGCACCAGTGCTTCACAAATTTTAATGAATTTACAAATTACTTGGGGATCTTTTTAAAATACAGATTCGCATCTACTAGGTCTGGGAGAAGGGAGGAAAAGAACTGAAATTCTGCATTTCTAAAACACTTCTAGATGACACTGATGCTGCTAATCTGAGGATCATATATGGAGGGTCCTTAGGTATTTATTTTTCCCTCTTAGGTTTTTGGTTTGTAAATGAGACAAATTCTCATCTCACCAGTATTGAAAACTATACTAAAAAGTAGCACAGAAACTATTTTACATGAATCTATACGTTGTCAAGCATGAAGAAAAAACAAAATTTAACTTGCTATAATTTAGCTGAAGCTGTTTGCAAAATATGAAAAAGGGGGAAAAAATCAGTGCCTTCACGTAGGCAATAATTTTGGACTATAGGTGTAATCCTTCCATAAGGAATTTCATGGCTTCCAGTGTCTTTATGGTATAGTCACAGCTCAAATTCTATTCCTAGGCCACTTGAAAACGAAGTGTTACAGAAAATCAGGCGCTGGAGGTAAATGTTATTCTAGGAGGAATATCACTACCTCTTGTTATTCTTTCTGGATTTTCCATGTGTTTGTATGTTATGTCTTTGTAAGTGAGCTCTGGGTCCAGTTCTACAGAGCAAACACCACGCAGTCAAATTCTTTAATTAGAGCGTCTAAAGAGATTAGGAGGAATTGGGAAAGGCCAATAGAACTGTCACATGGATTATATTTTCTTAGTATACAAAATCCATTTACATAGCTGCTCACCACAATGAAGTTTTACTTGTATTCAAGCTAAACCATATACTCTTTAAAAACCTAGAAATGTTAACCAAAGATTTAAGAATAACCTAATGCTAAGCCATCACAGTTCAATAATGTCTTAAAAATGTACACAAAAAGCCTTGAACACCTGAGTTATACAGCATTTCTAAACCCTGTAAATTTATCAAGTGTATTCCTTAAACAAACAGTCACAAAATTTCCTACCTGATTCATCATTGAAAGAGGTGAAACTGATCAACATCTGCACATTCACTTCACCACAGCCATTTACCAAAAGTCTAAAATCTTCTGCTGTTAAATCTTCTAATGAATTTTTGGGAAGCACATCCAGTAGACCTTTCCTCATTGCCTACAGAATATTTTAAAAATTACCTTTTTATTACTCTGAGTACTTTATTTTCCATGTAGCATTTTTTGTTGTTAAAGCCCAATATCTAACTTTAGCAGCCTAAGAATACTAGTTCTCATTTAAACCAGAGAGAAAGAAATAAAATTAAGTATTTTTAAATTGACAGATTCAAAAGAGAGGCAGAGGGGGGAAAAAAGGCATCATGAATAGGCAGGCAATAGGTTCAAAAGTGAAACCATATTGTTATACACCAGGATTTAACTGAAATAATTTACACATTAATAAAACAGGCTACTCATGAAGTAAGAATAGCTTCAATTTGTCAAACATGCTATCCTGTCACATGCTATGAAAAGTACGACAAAAGAACACAAACTCAAAATCTAGAGGCTCACTGAGAAATTACAACGTGCCATGAACTGTTCTTAAGCACCTTACATGTATTAATGCATTTAATTCTATCCTCATTTTGCAGAAGAGGGAACCAAGGCACAAAATACTTAAGTAGTTTGCTAGTGTCATATAACAGCTAAAGAGTGTTGCAGCCATGATTTGAATCCTGACAGTAGGACTTCAGAGCCTGCACAATTATTCCCAGCACAGAGATCAGAACACTTGACAAATACAGCAGGCCTGATGTTGCTCTTTAGAAGGCTCTCCTGGAGGGGGATGGTCCTTGGCTGGCATCTGGAAACTTGGTTTTTGGAATGTTCCCCCTACATTACTGATACGGCTGTTCTGAATGCCTGGAGCAATGAACCCTGCTGTGCCAGCTTACCTAGACTATTTGTGCAGACAATGTGACTTATGATGAACACATGCCTCTAACAGTCTAAATTTCAGTAATCAGGGCTGGCTGCATAGGCAGAAAATGCTTACAGGACTGGCCTCTAATATAAAACCTGAGCTGTGACTCTTAAGCAGGCTTCTCTAAACACAAACACTGTCCATGTGTTTCTAATTCACTATTGGAGGAAAGAAGTATATTCTTTGTGACAACCCATGGCCCCAGAGAGAGAACTTTGGAAGCCTGCACCTAGATTCCTCCAGATTTGGTTTGATGTACTTTTTTCCCTTGCCGGGAGTCCTTTTGCTACAATAAACCATAACTATCAGTACTATTGCCTTGGAGTCCTTCTAGTCAGTCGCCTTCAAGTATGGGTGGTGGTAGGACCCCAAAACAGTAGTCATTTCAGTTCCACAAGAATCCTTTCTGAACTTTTACTCACCAAATTGACTTTGATGATCATATAGTTTATCCAAGTAGTTTTACCCAACAGAAGGTGAATGCTTGGTCTGGATTCAGGTGTAACTTACACTGTACATAAATTAATTTGGTTTAAAAATTTTAACCTTTTATAGGCAAGCTGAATACACTCTGAAATAGTTTACCACATGAAGACACAAATAGCCTCATCAGATCAAATAACACTTTTGAGAAAATACTCACATGTAATGGCTGTTCTGCAACTACCAACATTCTGTGTTCTGCATATTTCCGCACATATTCATACACATTCTGAGGAGTGACTGGTATATTTACACCATTAGGAATAAGTTCAACCTGTAATAATTTAGCACTGCCATTTAAAAGCAATTTGGTCAAAGCAGTAGTAAGTCTACAGTTCATAAAATAATTCCCTAAAATTCTAAAATCTAAACACAAATTGCTGACCAATATCTAAGGGATGCAAGAATTTAGGCCTAAATAAGCACTAAAAACTACCTTTCAGTCTGTCTCATTAACCCTCCATCCTTCTCTCTATGCCTGTCAGTCCAGTGTGTCTTTTCTCTGCATGTTTGTTGTGTGTGTCTCTCGCTCTATGTCCCCATCCAAACTGCTTCTGTATAAAATAAGCACAACAGACTAACCAAATTCTCTTGCCAGAATCAGAAAGTTACATATTTGCTTTACCTGTCCTCCACCCTCTTCTTTACACAAGTCAATTGCAAATGCCAAATCCATTGCAGAGAAAACAGCATCAGCATCTGAACTCTGAGAAGCGAGGATAAGTTGCCGTAAACTCTCATACATCACAGGGTCAAAAAAAGCAAAATCATGCCAATTGACCTAAGGAAGTAATCATATGGAACTCAATTATAAAACATCTTCACTACAATTTTATCTACTTTGAAGGTATAAAGAATAATATTCCACTAAGTATATTAAAACTGATTTAAAAAGATAAAATTTTAATCTTTGGCTCTGATAACATTTAATTTTCAAGGTATAAAAAATGTAACATATATTTTGGAAAAAAAAAAAAAAGCCAGTAATGGAGGAGTAAATCCTGCATTAATTATTAAACAATGATTATGCTAAGCAGCTGGTCCTTAATATATATCCTATTTAGTCTTGATTATAATAAAATAGATTATTAATTCTAGATGATGAATCTGATGCTCAAAGGAATTCAATAACTTGTTGACAGTCATATCATTGGGTTATACTGGAGTCTATTTGATTCCATGATCTTTTCCATAAACCTCGTTAAAGAATCCACATATCAACATTTCTGAGCTGTTGCTGAGCTTTAAACCTAGTTCTTCTTTGGACAAGAACATTTAGCTGGAATATTTTAAGAATTCAACAGGGTCAGAGTTAAAATATATATATATATACACATATATATACATATATATGTGTATATATATGTGTATATATATATATACACACACATATATATACACCCACATACATATGATATGCTGTATTAATAGAAAACTATTCATCAGTGAATGTGATTAAAAAAAATCGACTACAGCTTTAACAGTGTTAATTTGTATCAGATGTGCGATATACATTGCTGGAAAAGACTAAAATATTTCATTGTTTTGTGTCAAGTAATTTCTTTATAATACCTTTAAAACACTGGCAGTTACATTTTAAACCAAAAGCTGCATAGTTGGTATTATACATTAATTTTAAAGGATGTGGTTTTTTTCCCCTCCTCCCAGTATAAAAAGAATGTGCAGGCAGGCAAACTATCAAAGCATATAAGGAAATTAAGCTAATTCTATCACCCAGAGATAAAGATCAAGCATGCTATGCTGGATTTTCTTACATTCTTTTGTCCCCCTCCCTCCTGTACATCTTACACAGATTTTTGAAGCCAACAATGCTCTTTTCAATAAAATACTACTACTTCCACTACCACCTGTTTGAACAAATAATAATCGTTAAAATCTATTGAGCACTTACCAGGCACTATATAGTTTTACCATTTTCTAAATGGGAAAATCTGCGATAGGTGTCAGGGGATTTGTCTGCAACAAGATCCAGGTCTGTCAGACACTGTCAAACCCACCTGTGTCACCCACTCTGCTATGCTATCTCCTCCATGTATTGAGATTTTTTTTCCCATGTCATTAAAGGTTTGAAAATGACTTATAATGGCTATAAAAGGAAAATTTTGCAATTGTAAAAGCAGTTAGGTTCATTAAAATCACTTACTTTCCTACCAAGCAACACTTTAATTACATGTCTATTCAATGTAATAGGACATAGTTCATTCTGTAACAGACATAGTCCAAGAATCCTAAAAATAAAAACAGGGAAATATATTTAAATTTGAAAATAATTCTAGAACATATATAACCCCACACATACATACATAATATATATACAGTATTTTGAGAAATTTTCTACAGCCTCATTTCTAATCAGTATGAAATAGAGCATATACACATTTTAAAAACTGTTTTAGAAAAGTCTTGAACTGAAATTTTATAAAAATTCAAATGTAAGATTAGGATTATTTTACCTGCCAATGTTTCTGAAACAATTCAACCTTGCTTCTGTGTTTTTGCCAGGCCGTGGAGTATAAAATCCTCTTTTTCCAGGTTGGTAAAACAAAGGGGCATTATCGTCACCATCATCTGTATCGTCTAAATCCATATCTACAACACTTCGACTAGAACCATGACGCTTTCGGTTTTCCTAATAATAGAATATCAGAGATTAAGTCCCCAAACTGATTTTTAAAACAAAACATATAAACTAGTCATTGAAATGACTAAAGTCATTTCTAAAGTCATTGAAAGTGAAGTCAGGCAGGTAAAGCAACATTTAAATGTAAATAAACTCTTTTTAAAGTTTATTTTGAGAGAGAGTGCATGCACATGGGGGAGGGGCCCAGAGAGAGGGAGAGAGAATCCCAAGCAGGCTCCATGCTATCAGTGCATAGCCCACGAGGGGCTCGATCTCACAAACTGAACTCTGAGATCATGACCCGAATTGAAATCCAGTTGGATGCCCTACTGACCCACCCAGGCGCCCCTGTAAATAAACTTTTAAATTCATCCTTTCAGAACTGTGGTACAGGAAGCTCAGGCCTGTTAAATCCTTCTCTGTCCATTTAAAAAAATCACTAATGAAAATGGTAGCTTCTTTCCCCTTAATTCCTCAAAGATATCTGTGCTGGATATAGAATTCTGGATTAACTTCTTGAGAGACAGACTGTAAGCAGGGGAGGAGGAGGGAGAGGGAGAGAGAAGGAATCCCAAGCAGGCTCTGCACTGTCAACACAGAGCCTAATGTGGGGCTTGATCTCATGAACCATGAGATCATGACCTGAGCCAAAACCAAGAGTTCGATGCTTAACTGACTGAGCCACCCAGGTGCCCCTGGATTGACAACTCTCTCTCTCTCTTTTTTTTTTTAATGTTTGTTTATTTTTGAGAGAGAGAGCAAGGGAGGGGCAGAGGGAGAGGGAGACACAGAATCTGAAGCAGGTTCCAGGCTCTGAGCTGTCAGCACAGACCCTGACATGGGGCTTGAACCCACAACTGTGAGATCGTGACCTGAGCTGAAGTCAAATGTTTAACCGACTGAGCTACCCAGGTGCCCCTGGATCGACAATTCTTAAAGCACTCTGAGGATGATGAACCACTGTCTTCTGGCCTATACCAGTTCTGATGAGAAATCCATGGTCTTTCAAATCAGTTTCTCTATACATAAGGCACTATTCTTTGCTTAGTTTTACAGCAGTTCGATGATAATATATAGTTTTCTTTCACTTTATCCTATTTAGGGTTCACTGAGTACCTTGAATCTATAAATCAATGTCGTGTACCACATTTGGTTAAGTTTTCAGTTACTATTTCTTCACATATTTTCCTGTTGCTACGGGAATACCTCTTCTTCTGGATACTCTAATGACTTGGATGTTTGATCTTTTGATATGGTCCCACAGATCCAAAAAATTGTTCTTTTGTTCAGAATCTTCTCTCTGTTCTTCAGAGTAGATAATTTCTATCTACAAGTTGACACTTTCCTATCATCTTCATTCTGCTATTGACCTATCTGGCGAATTTTTTTCTTTTAGATACTCTTTTAATTCTAAAATTTTCCCTTGGTTCTCTTTTAAAGTTTCTATTTCTCTGCTATGAACCTCTTTCAGTTCATTAGTGTTTATCTCATAGAGTATGAGATAAAATCTGTGGTAATTCCAACACAAGTAGTTCATCTTGAAGTTGGTATCTACTGGGTCTTTTCCCAGGAAAACTGGTTGGTCTTTCCTGGCTCTTTGTATTTTGGAATGCCTCCCGGGCCTTTTAAATATTATGTTGTGAAACTCTGGGTCTTGTTAAAATGATAGGGGAGAATGGTGATATTTTGCGGTTTTAGGAGGCAATCAACCTGGTTAGATTCAGACTGAAATGTCATATCTATGTGCAATGATTCCAGTAACAAATTTTCACAGTCTTCTATCATACTGTTTGGGTCTGCCCAGCACCATCTGTAATAGTCTGGGACTTGGACAATGGTTTCATACCACAGTTTAGTTCTCAGAGCCTTTTCTATCTTCCAACTATGGTGGGAGTAAAAGGGGATCAGCTTACTCTCGTGCCTGAAACAATACCATACCAGCTGTTTTTCAAGTTTTGACTTTCCTCTATAATCTGTATGCTATTGTCTACTTTTTAGAATCCTCAGGCAGTTCCTTTTCGCATTTTGTTCAGTTTTTAGTTGTAGTCAATGGAAGAGATAAGATTATACTGGGTTTGCTCCACCTTGAGTGGCAGTGAAGTTCTCAGGTAGCTCAAGAATGAAATACATCATGTGCTAAAAAAGCCTTCTTTACTGCTCTCCTCCACATGTCTCATTTTCTCTGCATCTTTGGCACTCAATTCTTCCTTAAGGAATAAGCCCTAAGAAATTCATGACATCTCTAAATTCAAGCTTAATTCAGGCTGTGCTAAATTAGAGTTCCAAGTGCTTATTATTAGCACATGTACAAAATATCTCTTACCTGTACCTTTTCTGAGGAGTCTAATAATCCAAGATCCAGGATACTATCAGCTCCATTTTCCCTAAAAACAAACAAAATAACCTTTCACATTCCAGATAACTGAAACTTCTAAAATTTAGTGTAGAGAAACATGCATTTGAATTTATAAGAATTTATAAATACATTTAAAGTTTTGAAATAAATACCTAGGGCACTTACTAGTCTTAGTGCATATATAAGAGCAGAGAAGTCAGTATTATATACACACAAAAAACAGATTTTACATGTGTGATTCAAGATAATGAGATAAAGGCTACCTGGTTTAAGACAAAATAAATGCAGTCTTCACAGGGGGACTGAAGATTAGGCTCACAGGGAGCATTGTAAGAGAACAGAAAATGTTCAGAAAGCAATCACAATGGGAACTGAATTCCTTAGTGTATTTAATTATTCTAGAATACTAATAAATTCACTATTTACTTTATAAAGCCAGCTGAAAGCAGTCTTCAAGTCTTCTACTGAATGCAAGTCTTTTACTTGCATTCAGTAGAAAATACTACTAATAATGCAAACCTTACATATGTTTAAGAAAGATTTTTATAAAATTTATTTATTGATTTACAGAGTACACACATGACCCAGGGAGGGACAGAAAGTGAGGGAGAGAGAATCCCAAGCAGGCTCCGCCAAAGTCGAGTCCGATGCCTAACCAACTCAGCCACACCCAGGAGCCCCCGTTTATAACCATCTTTTTATCAAAATGCACATTCCTCAAAACCTTTCCTATAATGGGCTGAGCTCTATCATGGTGTTGATTACGTCCAGAGACTGGGAAAAGGAATGAAGAAACAGCACATAAAAGCCCAGAGAAGAAAAAAAACGATTAACAGTAAAGAAAATAAACTTCTAGCAGTGGTCTTTTTGCTTCGACCATTCAAAGGCTATGAAACAGATAAGTGGCTATTAAGTTTCAGTGCTTAGCCTACCCACTTATCCATTTCTTAGGACTATATCCAATCCAAGTTCCTCATGTAAAATCATGACTAGGAAGAAAAGACAGAAATTTGCATCTAAAATAACACTTTGGGGTGCCTGGGTGGGTCAGTTGGTTATTAAGTGTCTGGCTTCAGCTCAGGTCATGATCTCATAGTTTGTGAGTTTTAGCCCCACATTGGGCTCTGTGCTGAGAGCTCAGCCTGGAGCCTGCTTCAGATTCTGGGTCTCCCCTTCTCTTTGCCCACCCTCCACCCCCACTTGCGATCTGTCTCTCTCTCTCAAAAATAAACATTAAAATGATGGGTACTGAGGAGGGCACCTTTTGGGATGAGCACTGGGTGTTGTATGGAAACCAATTTGACAATAAATTTCATATATTGAAAAAAAATAAATAAAAATAAACATTAAAAAAATAATAATTAACATTTCAAAGCCAAACTGGATATCAGAGTGGCCCCAGAACAGAAGGCACCAAATAAGTTTGGCATATCTTCCTGATGTCACCCTGGGAAAAGAATTATTTAGCTGTTAGATAATTTTAGGTTTTACAGTAAAAGAAATATATTACACAACAGAAAGCAAAAACTTACAGGAATTTTTTAAACAAATCAGAAGTCCTAAAAGAAATTTCATGCTTATGGCAAGAACTCAGGGACTACACACCAATTCCTTGAAGTATCTGGCCTCTGCCATCAGGGGTATTCTGGTAGAGAATTTGGGATGTACTTCTTTCAAGTAATTTCTAAATTTCAGGTATATAAAAGATTTTTAGAGCATAAGTCACGCCAAAATTCTACCTAATACATTTGAAACTCAACTGTCACTCGTGAATTTTAAGCCATCTCTTCAAAAAACATTTAATGTCATGTATTTGTAGTATAAATTTTATTTTTAGGATGTAGTGCCACCATATCTTAAAGTAGTTGATGTTTAAACTGAAATACCTTCCCAATTATATACTTTACCGTCCATGTGCTATAATGAGTTCCATGGCTTCATCCACTCTTGCTCTCAGAGAATCTTCACTTGCTAGAAGGAGAAGCAGCTGAGCTGGGGATAATTCCAACAGCATGCCGGTGATTTTACTTGCAAACGCCTGCAAACAATGAGCAAATGTGAGCAAATGTTACTTGCCCCTACTCTCTGAAACCTGTCTAAATCAACAATCTTTTATCCCAAAAAAAAAAGGAGAAAGAAAATTAAGAAACCTGGAAACAAAACATTTCTAAACCAGTAAGGTATTTTATTAAATGAGAAGCTTAATTATAGAGAACTTTGGTAGTCTTGTTAAAGCTAGTTTAAAATTTGTATGACAAGCCTTTATTTTTGATATCCATGAGTAAACACACAAATACTTGATTTCCATTTTTTCTCACTACAGAGAGGCAGAAACATTTCTTTCATGTAGGGCAGAAGAAAAGAAAGGGAGGGAAGAAGTAAAGGAGGGAGATGAAAGATGCCTATGTTTAAGGCTAAGGATTTACTGAAAGAAATATGTTATGTATAAAGACAAACAAAAAACCACTAGTTTATGTTTCATATTATATGAAAGAAACCTGACAGGACATTCAATATAAAAATCTCCTAGCAACAGGTAACAGCAATAAAGTACAGTATTTGCAATGTTTTAGCTACAACTTGTTAACAGATTAAAAAGTCTGCTTCAAAAGGTAACAATTTGTACAAATAAAGGTACAAATTGAACGCACAGATAATTCTTTAGCACACAAGGAACTTATCAGGTAGAAGCCAACTTAACATAGGTAGAAAAAACAAACCTCAAGCTACCCTCCAGCACATTTTGCAGCTTTCCCTCTTAAGCTTCCATTTTGTTACTACAGTCCTCAACCACCTGAATGGCCAGTAGCTAACAACTTTTTAAAATACCAGCTTTAATCCAAAAACAAAAAATGAGGATGCCCAAGTGGCTCAGTCGGTTAAGTGTCCGACTTTGGCTCAGGTCATGATCTCACAGTCTGTGGGTTTGAGCCCCATGTCGGGCTCTGCGCTGACAGTGCAGAGCCTGGAGCCTGCTTTGGATTCTGTGTCTCCTTCCCTTTCGCTGCCCCTCCCCTGCTCACACTGTGTCTCTCTCTTTTAAAAACAAAAATGGCACAGCCAGTTAAGAGGGACTAAGTGTACCATACATACTGGTTGCATTGCTTGCACTCGGGGATAAAGTCTCTCTCCAAGTGCCTGACGATGTGCTGGCAGAGGATCAGGATCATCACTAGGATTCCCTTCAGAAGCTGGTCTGAAGGGTCTAGTGTCAATGGAAAGCTGTCTTCTAAAGTCTCTGAAAGAAGAACAAAGCTATTATAATTCATCTCCCTTGTCTGCAAAATAACATCAGCACAACCAGTAATAGAGATGGAAAACCAAAGCATATAGGCAGCTCTAATTATCAAGATGGCAGAATGCTTAATAGATGATGGTTGGGAAATAAAGGTTTTCTAGACATTAATACTCAAAAATCTATAAATTTGTAATACATAGTTCAATTTGATTCTAAGGGAGTAGGACCATAAAATACCAGATTATCAAGAATCCACTCACATTTCCTAGGAGTTTTAGTCCAAATTAAATGCCACCCACCCTCATACAAAAATTAAGGTTTAAATATAATACAATTGCCACAATTAAAATTTTAAGACAAATTTAGGAAAGAATGAATGATAGTTATGTAATTTCAACTGCCCCTGGGTTTTTAAAGCAGAATATTTTAATAACAGTACAGTTACTATACATATACCCAAATACTAAAACTTTTCCTAAAAAATAGTCCATAATTGAGATCCTCTCATTCCAGGCCTACCTCCAATTTCATTCCCTAAGGTGGTATTCAATAAAAGAAACAAAATTATCTCACCTATCTCGATCTCTCCGAGAACCTGCTCGCAAGCCACTACTCCTCCTCATTTCCCTTTCTCTCTCCCTTTCCCGATCCCTCTCTCCTCTGTTCCTTAATCTCTGCATTAAACCTGAAAGAAAATATAAAACATAACTTTGTTTAGATAAATGTAAATGAAACTATTTTAACTGTCAAAGTTAATGCGAGGACATGAGACCAACTTAAGAACATGACAGGTGAAAATTACCTCCCTTAACATCTGTTAGTACCTTCCACTCATTCTCCCTATGGTTTTGAAGGCTAGGGGTAATTATATAGAATGTACTTGGCTCGCAATAGATGTTCGATCAGTATGTATTTAATGAATTATGTCACAGTTGTGAAATGATATATAGCAACTGGGGCTGTTAGTTTTACCATAAATAATGCTGAAGTTTCGTATATGATTAGAGTCAGATTTATTTAGTTTTGGGCATTAAGCAAAATATAGGCCACCCAAAACATCAGCTACTATTATTTTCAAACCTTAACCATAAGCCAGAGTATGGTTTCCTAAAGAATGTGCAGGAAACAGTGATTTCTAAAATGTTATGACTTCCCAAGGCTCCCTCATTCACATCTGCCATTTTCTTTTTATTGTAAGACTATAGAAAGTCAAACGGTAAAACTAATGATGAAAGGCTGCAGGGCTCTCCCCATCTTTTCATCCTCAATCCTTCCTAGAGCTCATTGAGCCTAGTCTATGGTGGCATTTTTCAGAACTCAATACAACAGCACTACAGCCTAGGTGAAATACAGGATTTTCTTATTAGTAATGCCCTCTCGCTGAATTAGCTACCTATGAAATGACAATCTTCTGCCCCTTATTTATATGAATCCCCAATTATGCCTACTTAAGGCATCTGTCATTTTCACAGATCTTTTTAATTTGAAAATTAGGTAAGAATCCTAATCCCAAAGTGCTGGTCCTCAAAGAGGTAGAGCTTACAGTAGGATATTAATAAAGAAAATCTTATTACCAAAAAAACAATGTCTTGTTAAATTATACAGTGAGGTTAGTAACACAGTCAACCAATCTACATTTGGTTGCAAGCTCTGTGTCTCATTGGGGACCAGTATCAACTCTGCACATTGTCCTTTGAATAGCACTGCTCTAGAGAAAAGGATTTTCAGTGTCTGTACTAATTAAATACACAGGGGTGATGGAAATAATGTAATGTGCTCACTGAATTTTTCTGTTACCATAGAGCTTACAACTTCCCACTCCTCAAAACATGTAACAATTGAGAGGAGAAACTCACTAGTACCATCACAAACATTTATGAAAACATGGCAGTAAAAGAACAAAGTCCTAATCTGTTGACTAGAATAGTTTAAATAAGAATAAATCACTAATCTAGAATATAATTGTATAAAAATGGAAATGTGCAGTAAAGTTCTCCCACTATAAATACATTTAACTGTGACTGTAATTGTTTTTGCTCAAATAAGAATGTTTTTTCCTCTTAATCCCCTTCACCAAGTCCGTCTATCCAAATAATTTTTATGATGTTTATTATCTGTACTTACTCGTATGAGTGCCTTTGTTGGCATTTTGGATACAATCTAAATTTGGCAGTTTTTCATTTGACAAAAAAGCTTGTGCAATGGCTGTATAAAAACTTCGTGCTACACCACTGCCCTCTCCTGGTTCATCCTTAAATGTGACTTTTACTCTGTGTACAGCCATTGGTGTAGTAGCACATCTTCGACCAAAGTGATTGTTAAGCTGCCTCATGGTCTGCTGAATAAGAAGATCTCGATCGCGATCAACCTATGAAAACACCAGAGAGTAGTAAAGTTCTATGTTAGAAACCACCTTGAAATTTTCCTATGTAAAATCTGAAAATGTAATTTTAGCTTCCTGTTGACAGTTTAACTACAAAGTAATGTGGATTCTTAGAAGCTTATACATTCCACATAAGAAACATTCTAAAGCATACAGGAATGTCCTGCATTAAATCAGGATAATGGAATTAAACTCAATTCTAACATTTTCTTTGTTGTTGTTTTTCAAACTTTTATTTATTTATTTTGAGAGAGACAGAGAGAGCACAAGCAGGAATGGGCACAGAGAGAGAGAATCCCAAGCAGGCTCCACTTTGCCAGCACAGAGTCCAACCTGGGGCTCGATCCCATGAAACCGTGAGATCATGACCTGAGCTAAAAACAAGAGTCAGACGCTTAACCGACTGAGCCACCCAGGCGCCCCCTAAATTCTAACATTTTCTAAGTAAGTTCATTGGAAAACAGCAATCTGTTCAATTTTGGAATATACTAGGATCAATTCCAAGTGAATCAAAAGTATGTGTTGTGTAAAAAACAGCAAATACTAGAAAACATGGGATATTCCTTTGGTGACAAAAAAGCACAAAGTATAAGAAAAATGACAAGCTGGGAAAAGCAACTGGTGCCTTCTATTACAGACAGGTATTCATGAGTAGTATACATATTACTGTTAAGATGTGTTTCTAAAAAAATTGAGAAAAACTTAATAGAAAATGGGCAAAATGTACCAAACAGTTCACAGAAAAAGTAATATTCTTAGATATATGAAACAATGTTTAACTTGCTCATAAGAAAAAGCAAATTAAAACTACTCTAAGATGCACATATTGGATGGGCAAAAATCTAAAACTCTGACAAACTGCTGGCAGAACTATAGAGAATCAGGCATTCTTGTATTAATGTTGCAAGTGCAAAAATATGTAACCATCAGGCAGAAGTATTTTCCAGTATTTGCCAAAATTATATATGCATATGCCCTTTAACCCACGTCTAGGTTCTATGTCTAAGAATCTCTTTTTTGTTTAAATTTTGTTTTATTTATTATTGAGAGAGAGAGAGAGAGAGAGAGAGAAAGAGCGAGCGTGAGCAGGGGACGAGCAGAGAGAAGAAAGACACAGAATCTAAAGCAGACTCCAGCCTCTGAGCTGTCAGCACAGAGCCCAATGCGGGATTTGAACCCATGAACCATGAGATCATGACCTGAGCTGAAGTCGGACGCTTAACCAACTTGAGCCATCCAGGTGCCCCTGAGAATTTCAAAGACACACTTGCCAAAAGAAAAACACACCTAAGGCTATTCATCACACTACTATATGTAACAGCAAAAGATGAGCAGCTGTAAAAGGAAGACAGAACAATGCTCTATACAGCAATGGCTTTACCTCTGGGATGTACTGTTAACTGGGAAATGCAAGATACAGTAAAATGTGTAGCACACTCAGAGTCAGGAGTAGGGGACAGAGATGGGCAATGAATTATATACACACACATACACGATTGTATTTTTTTTTTTTTTAAAGGCGGGAGGAAAATAAAACAACAACAAAAGAACAAAAACATGAAAGGCAGAGGAGGGACATGGTGAAAGAGACAGAAATGGAAACTAGATTTCCCTAAATATATCTTCTTCAGTAGAGCTGATCATGCACTATGTAGATATTTTACATTAATAACAAAACCAAAAAAAAAGAGAAAGCAATCCCTAAAAACTGAAAGCAAAATGAAACAAAGACCCTGGTTGTATGGAAATTAGTAGCAAAACCACACTAAGAAAAATTATTTCAAATGACTTTAAAACAAAGCAATTGGACTATATCTCTACTTGGATATGCTACCAAAACCCTGCAAATCTTAAGCTCTTTTTGATAATTATTTTGGGGTGGTAGTGTTGATGTTGTGATTCCAAGACTGCTATGTACATGCTGTAGGGTAAAAGCAAATGAGTACTTTTATTAGTGTTGTTGGGAAGTTGGATATTCGGTTTGGAAGAAAGGAGAATAAAGACTAAGAGGTGGAAATACAACAACCTCGTGATCCTAAATCGTGAATTTGAACTGGAAATATCAGTATGTACTTATAATTTTTTTTTAAAGGAGAATTTCCTAGCTCTGTGCAATGAAAAGACCTAGAAACAACGACCAACCTAGTAGGTAGTGAGCAACCCTACAGCCCAGAGTATAAACTCAAAGTACCTTTTTTCCTACCAAAAGGAACCAGGGCTTCTTGAAGAAATGGCTGATCTAAGGTCTGTGACAGGATATACACAAGATGAGACATACCAAAAAGTAAGGAAGTTATCAAAGATCACTGGAGTCCTGTGAAAAGGACTGAGGAGCCAAAAAAGACTCAGGACTCCCACTACCCAGAGACCACTGGAGCATCAGTGGAAAATAATCACCTTAATGGAATGAAGGACATCAAAAATGTTAAAAAACAACAACAACAAAAAAAGGCTGAAAAATTCACTGATCATCATGAGATGTTAGGAAACCAACTGTACTACTCTAAATTTGGTGATTACCATTTATTTTAATTTTTAATTATACAACATATATATCCCTAAACATGAAACATGGTTGTTGTAATAGTTTTCAAACTTCATAAGTGACATGCTATATATATAGTATTAGAAAATCTAAATACCTTTACCTCTAGTGATAAATCTCTTGATTGCTGGTTTCTCAGTTTTTCCATTTCTCTACGGAATTTTGATTCTTTTACCTCAAAACCACCCAATTCGGTTAGGATCTTTAAAAAAAAAAATGCATGACAGAATTATCCTCTGACGTATGTTCTTATCAGGCAGAACAGAATTAAAAGTGCTCACAACACATACTGATCCAGGTTCTGCTCCAACATCTTCCATGAACACCCTGCCGAACAGTTCCAAAGAGAGGCGCCAGCGTCCTAACAGCATATCGTGGGAAATAACCATTCCCATGAAGCTACACTGTGGCCTGCAAGAGGTTTAAGAGAAGAGGGGGGAAGTAATTTGGCCAACTATAAGAAGCCCCTGGTTTTTGGTCAATGACAGTAATTTAGTTGGTTTTTTCATATTCTGAACTCTTAATAGCACTTCAGTCCACATCCTCTCTAACAGAGAATCTTTTTATAACTACTCATTCTTCACAGAACTTCTCATTTTTACTCCATTATTCCTTCTGTCCTTTACATAAGGATACATCTCCCAGCTGCCTTTTATCTTCAATTTTACCTCCTCCCCTAAAGTCCAGTGTCCATCTACATTTGGAGGATTCCCAGATCCCTCTCTAGTTCAAACTTCCACAACAGACCAGAATTTCCACAACAGCCCGTGGGTTGAATATACCCATGTCCGTGACATGTAACTCCAACTCAACACGGGAAAATTGAACATGGCTTCTTCACTTCAATGCCACTGCCTCTTGATTTCTTTCAGTAGTACCATCTATTTCCCTACTGCACAAACTTGAAACAAATTTTAATTTTTCTTTCCCCTGTTCCTCCAGAGTGAATAAGTACTTCATGAGTTTCTCTTGCTTTCCATAATTTCCTAATTCATCCCCAAAGGCAATATTCTACACTTCAGCCCCCTTTTACCACTAGCCAGAACCTAGTAACAGCGTTCTTTCTAACTTGTCTCCCTACCTCTAATTCTTCTCTCCTTCAATCTATTTGCTTCTACACATTCTACACATCTTAGTACAAGCCATATTGCCTCTGAAAAACTTGGGCCACCCCAGCCCACAATTCTTCCTTGCTTTTTATGGTTGTTAAACTGTGTACATAAAATGCATATAGCTTCCTAAACTCACTTAACTCCTAAGCAAAATTAATTATCTGACAGTATAACCAAAAAACAGCATAAAGCAGAAACTCAACAAATCATTAGGTGATTAACCATACTGAGCCACAGTATGTATATGCTAGCGAATTTTTATTGGGAAAGCAAAGAACCTACCTTTTGCAAAGTAATTACTGACTGTGAACCTGGCAAAGAAGCCCAAGTAACTGAGATAGTCACAAATCTAGAAAGTTCTTTCTAGTCATTCACATGGTCCCCTTTGCTGAGCTGCTGGTAACAAGTCTATAATTGGCAATCTGACATGGACATATACTTTAACTCAGTACTGAACATTAAAAAACACAGTCAGAATATCCTCAATAAAAGAAAGTCAGAATGTCAATCAATGACTAAAGTCACCAAAAAAATCCAGAAAATTCAAATTTAATATTTAAACATCTGATTATAAACGAGGAAAACACAGAAATAAGATTACGGTTAATTCTATTATTTACATACAAACGAAATTTTAAAATACCTAAATAAAAATTCTTACAAGAATTATAGTATCCATAAAGTAATGCAACAGAAGAACTATCTCTACTTAGCAAATACCTGAAAGACGTAAGAGGTGGCCCTTCACTTTCAGTCAGTCCTATTTCCGCTAGTAAACTGCTTTTCAATTGTGCAGCCAGATCATGAGCAGATGGCCCTGGTTTTGAACTTTCAGCTTCTTCTGGCACCATATTCTGTTCTTCCCCTTCTTTTTTTTGTCGATTTTGCATGTTCATTACATTTTTCAAATTGGCAGCATAAGACATTTTAGTTGGAAGGACCTGTGAATTTTTACATTTAAAAGTTACACATTAAAAAAAAAAAACAAACCTAACTAGATTTCCTTTTCAACTTACTAATATTCCACAGAAATCACACGGAAGTTACGTAATTCCTTTCTGGTGTTTCAACTAAAAAGATGCAGCCTGTTCCTTTTCTCTGATTCCCTGGGCGGACCACCAGGAAACCACCCAGTGCAGTTTCAGTGCATTCACCACAGTAGCCTCAGAGAACTTTTAAAGGAATCTCTTTACCTGTGGTTACTCAAATGTCTTACATATTTTCAATATTTGCAGGACTGCACTCTCCTTTATCATTTAGATAATAAAGAAAAAAAATTCTATTCAACTACATTCAGTGCCTGATCTTAAACGTTTCATTACATTTTCACTAGAGAAATAGTATGGGTGGTATAATTTTAGGCTCTCAAATCAACCTTTTATCTAAAAACTAGATACGCCACTTAATTAGTTGTGTAATAACAGACATTCCCACAAGAAATGTATGTAAACTCTGCAAGCCTCAATTTTTTTTACCCATAAAATCAAGATAAAAATGTTTTTTACCCAACATGGTTATAAAGATTGAGACAGAATTATTCAACAAGTCATTATTAATATTACCTTATTTATTCACATCCTACAGTCAAAAAGAAAAGTTTCAAGTCAATACTGTGTATGCTCATATATAAAAAGATATATTCACATTATATATACATTTAAAGATTTTAATTTTCAGCAGCATTACAACACTCAACTCTGTGAAACAGGCAAAACACAAAATGAAACTGCCATTTTACAGATGAAGTCACCTGATGAAACCAGTTAGTATCAAGGCAGGCTAGTGATACTGATGGAATTCTGAAATTATATGGAATTATGACATAAGGCAGGAATTTCTGATACTTACATTATTTGAGGCAACACGATATTCTGGATTAATGCATTTCCAAAACTCTAGATACTGGGATAAGTCCTCACAAATATTATATTGTGAAGATCTTTACTATCTTACCTCAAGGCAGTTTCTATCCACTGTAACCTCCATTAAGCATTTCCCACTACTGGCAGATGAAGAATAAAGACCCTGACTTGGACGGCCAAAAAGATCCTCCTTTCTAGCGTTTGGCTGGAATTTTAACAGAAATATTCTAGTTACACTGAACACTTTAAAAAAAAAAAAAGTCACTTAAAAAGAAGCCTTCTAAGACTAGTTTATTTAAATCACCTGCAACAGATGTGGCTGATCAGCCAAAGGGATGGCTTCAGCCAGAGGCACTTCAAATGGATTTGGGGGTATACATCCAAGGAATGTCATGGAGTCTGAGCGTCGGAAAAATGGATGGTTTTGACCAGTTTCTGCAGGAAGAGAGTCATCATCCTTATCATTCAAAGTAGCACCTAAACATAAAGAGATAAAGTATTTGTTTTTTAGAAAAAATTAGTTATTGGGGAACAATAAAAGAATCTTAATCTGCTCAATCTGAAATTCCTGTTCCCTCTTTACAAAATTTTAATGTCACTCAAAAACAATAGTCCAAAATTTTGATGGTATTTTTAGGTGATAATTGAAAATACTAGCAGTTTAAAACGGTTACAATGGTAAATTCTATTAGGTATATTTTAACACAACAGTAAGACTTTTTACAAAGTATTAGGAATAACAAATATGGTTTCACTTTGTACTGGACAGACATTTCCCATATCCTCTGTCTTTCTAGAAGATTCAGACCTGAATATAGCTAGATTCCTAAGCACATTCAGGATGCGGCTCACTGAGGATTCTAAAAGGAGGAGATGGTCAGGAGCTGAGATATATGAGCATTTGTTTACTTCCAAGTTCTGCTTTCTCTACAAAACAAAAATGTCTGGGCATCTCCTTCATCTCAACACTAAGTCAGCACAAGAACACCGTCTCCCCTTAATGTAATACAACTGTCGACAGTAAGTTTACAGCACATGCTGTAAAAATAGTGAGCTATGGCTGGGTTTCAAACAACAGCAGTTACGTCAGTTGTCTTTCCCTGGGCTGAATAAAAGCACTAGTTGATAATAAGAAAATAGGCAAGAGGACAAATTTTTTAAATTCTACTTCAAAGAACAGCTAAAAATTACAAAGAGATTGCAGAAGACCCCAAAATTTCTTGAGTTTGGAATATTTTCTTTTTATTGCATTTAATAACTGTTAAGATTTTTCATATTTGGGAGTTATAACTGATAGTTCTCATTTTCTTGACTAAATATATCTTGCACCAATATCAATAAAGGTTCTGCTAAGACTTTAAAAATGTAGTACTTACACACTTAAGAATAAAGGTAAACATAAAACTAAAATGCAAAAGGTACAAAAACAAAAAATACTGACTGTTAACAAGTTCACTACATTTCTTTAATTCATCCTTATTTATGAAGCAAATAATGCAAGGATACATAAGGAAAAATGGACAGAAAATGCAAGAAATGGGACATAGAGAAGAAAAGAGAAATTCCCACCCAGACAGAAAATAATGAAGTTAAAAAGCTTGAAGGGGAAATACTGAGGCAGCCATTTCTTGAAGTAGATTAGCAGATTTTCTGTACACTAACTTTGATTGGTGTCATCATCATTTTCATGTTCTGAATCTTCATTATCAATACCCAGTTCCAAGAGTTCTCGCGTCCTTTAAAAAGACAAGTGAGTCATTTTATGTGAAGTATGGAGCAAAGGTGATGGGAACTACAAGCAAAAAAAGCACTGAAAAAGTCAGTTAAGTATCTAGCCAATTTCAAACACTGTGATCAAGTTTTAGACTTGGGGAATGTTAGATTGACCAGCCAAATTATACTACAATTACAAAAGAGGCTCAAGAAAAGTAAAAGGATAACCACATTAAGAAATAGTGAGGACTTACACAGACTCTAATAGAAAACATGACAAACTATCTCAGGCATAAAGCTTAACTAAATTCTTAGATTTCCTGTTTTAAGCGAGGAGCAGCAATGGAGAAAGGGTGAACAGACTCAAACCCACTTTCCCAAATGAAACATTCCTATACTATTTTCTCTTTAGTTCACTGTTCTCTTCACTCCAAAAATCAGACAATATACTAAGAGACCACACTGAGCAAACAAGTATTCCCTAAACCAATCCCACGGCAAGTATGGATACCTTTTGCGTTCCAGTTGAGGTGTATCCAATGTTGTCTGCTGATTCATTGCTTTAATCCAATATATAAGGGCTTGAAAAACATATGCCACATGCTTCAATGAGCAAACATCCAAAACTGGAAGAACATCAGAATGCTCATCATTATGAGACCGCATTAAAGACAGTGCATAATTTAGGAAGTCCCCTCGGGCAGACATCATTCCTTGACGGGCGCTAAGCAATGTGGCACGTCTGTAGGAGTAAAAAGAAATGAAAATGTTTAAAAAAAAGAAAGCAAATGTGAAACTTACCATTATCATAAATATGCAAAATTAGGAACTGAGAATATCCGTAAATAAAAACTCATTAACCCTGTGACTCTGCTTTAGAGATAAAAACATTGTGCAGGATTTACTGTCATGTACTTTATACAGGAAAGGAATTCTAGTGTCCTTTGGAAATGGACAAGGAACTCCTTCCCAACAGAAGACCCCAGTAGGTCTGGGGTAGGGTCCCCAAATCTATATTTCTAACAAGCTCCTAGGTGATGTTGATGCTGTTCTGGGGATCACACTTTGAGAATCACTGTCTAACATGATACCAAAACACAAGCAACAAGAAAACAAAGCACTAGACTTTATCAAAATTAAAAACATAGGTACTTCAAAGGATACCCTCAAGAAAATGAAAACATACAAAAGGGGACAAAATTTCTGCAAGTCTGATAAGGAACTTAAGTCCAGAAAATGTAAGTAACTCACACAACTCGATAACAAAAAGACAAGCCAATTAAAAAATGGGCAAAGGATCTAAATAGACATTTCTCCGAAGATATACAAATGACCAATAAGCCCATGAAATGATGCACAACATTTAGCCATTAGGGAAATGCAAATCAAAATCAAAATTAGTTACCACTTCACACCCACTAGGATGGCTACCATTAAAAAAAACAAAAAACAAAAAAACCCACTAGTAACAAGTGCTAGCAAGGATTTAGAGAAATTAGAGGCCTCACATGTTGCTACTGCGAATGTAAAATGATGCAGCCACTTTGGAAAAGTCTGGCAGTTGCCCGAAAGTTTAACAGAGTTACATATGATCTAGCAATTCTACAACTAGGTATATTATCCAACATAACTGAAAACGTGTCTATATAAAAACCTGTACACTAATGCTGATGGCCACATTATTCACAAGAGTCAGAAAGATGAAAAACCCAACTTATGAATGGATAAAAATGTGGCACATCCATACAATGAAATATTACTAGAAAGTAACATATTGACTGATAATGCTAAACCTGATGAACCTTAAAACCATTATGCTAGGTAAGAAAAGCTAGGCATAGAACAGACATATTGTATGATTCCGTCTATATGAAATGTCCAAAACAGGCAAATTATATTATAGAGACCAAGAGTAGATCAGTGGTTGCTTAGGGTGGGAAAGTAGGGGAAAATGGGAGGTGACCACTAGTAGGTATTTTTGTGGAGATGATAAAAATATTCCATAATTAACTGTGATGATGGTTGTGCAGCTCTGAATATATTCAAAAGTATGGAACTGTACACTTTAAATGGGTGAAATGTACATGAATTATATCTCAATAAGGTTATTATATTAGGGTGAGAGCCACAGTGAAGTAAAGGGAGAAGAACAAGTCACCAATCTAGATCTATTATCAGAACTCTGTTATTCGGGGAGTGATGAGCCTTACAAAGACAAGGCTTGTGCCTGTTGGTGGAGCAGGTTTCCTAGGACAGGAAAGCAGAGGCCTCCCAAGTGGTCCAGATCTCTCTGCCAAGCATTCAATTTTGCCTTCTAGACATTTCCACCAAAACCTCTCCCAGCTCCTCAGTATTTTCAAAAGCCAAGTATGTCCATTCTACTGCTCTAGATTTTTCTCTTAATTTTCCTATTAGTTATTCAGAATCAAAGTCTAGCTGTAAATTCTGCCTCCTCCTGCTCTACCCCTCAACAAGGCCCTCAATTGTTACATGATTTCAATGCTTCTCTCTCTCCTCCTTCCTGGCCTTCACCAGCCCCACTTAAATAAATCTATTACCTTTCAATGGCCAATTCCAACCATAATCTTGTTAAGGTTCCTAAGCAGTCTCCTAGGCCCTTGTCTTCCCCCTGTTATGATCCTCCCAAAGTAGCAAAGTTATTTCCCCTGAGCCAAAGCTAGAACCAAATCCTAGGACTCTGACCTCAGGTACCGGGCCCTTGCACTATACGGCACAGCCCCAGTGCTCTAGTGTTCAATGTTTGGGCTAATTCCTACTCCTGAAAAAGGTCATTTTATAACTGAAAGAAAGAAGACAACAAATACATAAAGAAATATACTTTAAACACAATTCAAAAGACTGGGGGCTGTAGAAAAAGAAACTGGATTCGAGGAGATCAAAGAACAGCTTTGGTAATCCCACATACTTTCCTCTTCCCGAATACAAAATGCATTCATACTCAATCATGGTCAAAATCTTCCTATAAATACATGTCTTTCAAGGGATAGGGGAGGGAGGAGGGGAAGCTTGGAGGACAATGAAACAAGGATGTAGATCAACTACTTCAAAAATGAGAAGTATTTAGTATCAGATTCCTAACATATGAATGAATTTTGGAAAAAACAGCTTGGATTATAAACTAACTTATTCTGCTTCAACCACACAACAATTTAAAAAGAAGTAATACACTTCCCCCCCTTCAAAACAAAGTGAGGTCTAATGTAACAGCAACCAAAAAGCTCTAACTTCCTGGGATATAAGGGCTCTAACATATAAGCATATATGAAGAATTCCATACCGTCTGCCTTCAAGGGTTCGTAAACTAGCCTCTTCTCGTGCAGTCATCCTCTCTCTTCGAGCTGAATTCTGAGAAGCATGAAGAGGATGATTTGGATGTCCTGGATCACCAGCAGATGCTAATGCAGAACCATAACGTAATTGAGCTTCAGTAGAATCCATAATACTGACCATCCAGTTCCAAGTGGGAATAAGCTTTTCTTCTACATAATTCTATGAAGACCAAACTAAAATAGTTAAAACTATCCAAATAAAGTTAAATTTGATATATAGTAGTAATCTATAAACATTTAAGTATCTGTAATGTTAATTCCCATTACATTGGAATTTTCATAATTGACATCCCAAAATTTATTTGGAGTAACTTTTCAATGTTTTCATACCTGTAAGTTTACTGCATCTTGATAAGTCAATTTCACAGCTGCTGGAATCTGAGAGTACACTAGGTGATTATACTTAGGAATAAGGCCCATCAAGTCCGAGATTTGTCTGATAACAATGCTGTAAGCCCTGGCTAAACTGCTCGCAGATGTTAAGTAGCTGCTGGCATTGCTAGCTTCCAAAGCAGCTGCTGCAGCAGCAGCACTCGTGCTGATGGTACCACTCCGGCGTAAATTTGAAGGATCAATATAAATCAAACCCGCTGAACTTGCTACAAAGGAAAAAGGACAACCACAACAAGCTGTCAGATGTTAATTTTGTTTCTCTAGCACTGTATATATTTAAAAGATCAACTGTAACGGCAAATATGGTCACCGAGTGAAAAACGTGGTCTTAAACCACACTAATTTAAGGGAGGGCAATGATGAGAGAGACAAGAATTACTACAGTGTTCTCAACCAGATGCAATTTTGCTACTGCCCCTGCCCATAGAGGGACATTTGGCAATGTCTATAGACAGTTTTGGTTGTCACAATAGGTGGGTGGGGTTGGAGGAGAGACTGCTACTGGCATCTGATGCATAGAAGTCAAGGATACTTCTAAACATCCTATAATGCACAATCACAAAGGATTATTCAGCCCAAAGTAATCATGGTACAGAGACTGAGAAACCTTGATATAATCATATGTAAATACTTTGTATTTGAACTCGGTAAAACAATGAAGAACTATTATGAAACTACTTGATTTGTATAGATGAACATACATAATTTTTAAAACCTACTTAAGCACTTTCAAGAATACCAAGTTTTCAGACTTGCCTGCTGGTGTGGATGTGCTGGAAGGGGCCGTGCTGGCTGCCCGCTGATGTTGGGTGTTGCGGACAGCCCACTGCATGGACCGGGGAGCTTGGGCAGCACCGTTGGCATGGGAGCTATTTGTGGTTCTCTCTAATGGCTCATCAAGCATAAAGGTCTCCTGTTCTATGTCATCACTTTGACTACTGCTGCTATCAGAGTCACTTGAGTCATTTGATTGCGAATCATCTTCAGAAAAGAAGGCAGGAACACTGCTTGCACCTAAATTTTTCATTTTTAAAACCAAAATCAATGTCAGTCTGTTGATATTTAAAACTACAGTGTACTCCGTCATTCAGGAAAATATTACATATATTGAACAGAATGCCAGGCTATAATAGTCCACAAAACTCATCATAAAATAGTTTAATTACTGGGGTGTCTGGATGGCTCAGTCAGTTGAGCATCCAACTTTTGATTTCAGCTCAGGTCATGATCCTGGGATCATGGGATCGAGCCCTGTGCTGGGCTCCACACTGGGTGTGGCGTGGAGCCTGCTTAATTTCTCCCTCTCCCTCTCTCTCTCTCCCCCACTCTACTTCCCCCTCCCTCCCTCCTTCCCTCTGCTCCTTTCCCCTGCTCATGTGCTCTCGAAAATAAGGGAAAAAGGATAAAGTTGTAAAAAAGCTTAGCCACCCCTTGTACAAATCATAAGGAGTATAGTTTAACCATTTCATGCTGAATATAAATATGGCCTTAGTATAAGCAAGAAAGCTGGATAAGGAAAAGGTAACACACCTGCTTCCGAGCCAGCGGTTGCTGCTGTGACAACACTTCTACGCCCACTAGCATTATCTTGGTTGCTATGGTTACTTTCACTGTCACTTTCTGTTTCAGCTGCTGCTAACAAGTCCAGCTCCATGTCACTCCCTAGGAAATATATTTAAATAAGGAGGGAAAAAATATAAGCGCACTCTGGAACAGACAGGGTCTAATAAGCCAGAATATCCTAAGTTGGGGGGGTGGGGGGGGGAGTGATTATTATTACAGTAAGCATAACTGCCTGCTTAGAAGGAGAAAAATGACTAGGCAAATTATGGTCCTCAGTAGACTATTACACAGCAATTCAAAATCTGTTCTGCACAGCCTTAGGTAAAAAGGGTTGGGCAGGAGAACTTCCACCAATGGGTAGAACTCTGGGCTGGGACCAATGCTCCATTTTCATCTGTTTTACATATTGGGATTCCAAAAGAGGAAGGACGAAAGCTAAAAACGTCTATCTAGAATTTCATGGTATACACACATCAAAACATAAAATTATAAATTTGTGCAGTTTATTGTATGTCAATTACACCTCAACAAAGATGATCCCAAAAAGTCTATCCAATGGCTACTAGTAAGAATGGTTATGGTGGTAGCAAAAAGGCCAAAAGAATTAGTGGGGGGAAAAAAAAAAAAGGCACAAAAATTACACATACAGTATCTAAAAGACATGCATGGGAATGGGGCAGCAAAGGGGAAGGCTGAAAGTAAAAATACAAACTGTTAGGTCCAGGTGGGATTATGGGTCATTTGTTTTCCCTTTCTCTAAATTTGCAAATATTTCCTAATATGATTATGACTATTTTAACTTCCTTATAAGAAAAGAGAAAGTTAGGGGTGCCTGGGTGGCTCAGTTGGTTAAGTGTCCAACTTCGGCTCAGGTCATGATCTCACAGCTCATGGGTTTGAGCCCTGTGTTGGGCTCTGTGCTGAAAGCTCAGAGCCTGAAGCCTGCTTCGGATTCTGTGTCTCCCTCTCTCTCTCTGTGCCTCCCCTGCTCACACTCTGTCTCTGTCTCCTTCAAAAATAAACAAACATTTAAAAGACAAGAAAAAGAAAAGAGAAAGTCAGGGGTGCCTGGGTGGCTCAGTTGGTTAAGCATCCAACTTCGGCTCAGGTCATGATCTCACGGCTCGTGAGTTTGAGCCCCATGTCTGGCTCTGTGCTGCCAGCCAGAGCCTGCTTTGGATTCTGTGTCTCTGTCTCTCTCTGCCCCTCCCCCCCTCACGTTCTCTCTCTCTCAAAAATAAACAAACGATACCAAAAAATTTTTTAAAGGAAAAAAAGGGTAAAGAAAGAGGATACGTTATTTTATACATATAAATATATATGAGCATATACATATATATTTATAGGTGTGTATATATATATAGCTGCTTCCTAAAATTTTGAAACAGATGCTACAGAATCCCTAGGCTGAAAATATGTTGAACATTACAGTCAAATGGGGCTTTTCTCTGTTAATATCCTTAAAGATACCTGATGTACTCATACTGAATAATTTCTCAAATAACCTGCATACCGTCTTCATCATGCTCATCATGTTGTCCCTCTGCCTCAGCATTTTCTTCCCCATGTTCTTCCTGTTCATCATGATGATCCTCTTCTCCAGCCACACCCTCCACCACCTCAACCTAAATCCAGAATCTCATTTGTAGACAATCAAAGTACATAATAAACCCACATCTCTACCAGTGTTCCTCCACAGCAACTTAAACTTAAATACAAAGATCGCTAACTACAGAGATTATTAGCAGTCAAGAGTTTGAAAATCGTTGGCTAGTGACAACTTGCAATCAAAAATTATGTCAGATATCCTAAAATTTGTAATTGTCGTCCCTGTGCAGAACCTTAAAATTAATAGTTTAATAACTGGGTAGAAAGTGTATGTTTTTTTTTTAACTTCCACAGTAATAAAATTTACCTAATGAATATGCAGTATCCATTCTGCCTTCAAATACATTGCACAAAACTACTAAAACTTTTTTTAACATTGAGGATATCCTTTCTATTAACCCTAAGTAAAAAGCAAGCTTCTGTTTCCAGTTTTGTATTATCCACTAAATCAAGGATTTAAATTAAAGTATTTTTAACACATACAACCACAAATGAGAACACATAACAAAACTCTAAACGTTAGAAGCAAACACATGTAATCATAGTAAACTACTATTAGTGAAACTTCTTCCCTCCCAAATAAAAGCCTCTCATCTACCACAATTAAAACAATTACAACCACCTCTTCCACGTCTGCTGAAACAATATCATCCTGTTCTTCATCTCTGCCCCGAACAGGCTGCGACTGGCTGATGCGCCTCTGCTGTGGGTTCCGGATGATGTAAGAAGACTGAGACTGACTGGAGCTGTGGAGAATCAGGAGCTTATGAGACCACTGCTGCCACACGACACACTTTTTATGCTTCTCAGTGTCATTCGGTGTGACCCACTTACTAGGATGTTATTTTAAATCTGACCTAAAAATTCTTGGAAACTAATAATCCATAGATCAGAAAATATGGACCCCAGAGAAATTAATTTTACCATAGAGATTTAACTTAGAAACCTCAGAATTATTTCTACTTTTCTGTAAGTCATTTCATATTTGTTAACGCACATAACTGAAGCACGAGTCCTTCCCACTGAAATAATCTCCAGGAAATATTTTTCCTTCTCCACTGCTTTCAGTAACAACAGTCCTCAACTTCCAAAGGCTCCGACAGCAGCATTCATCCATTAACAAAGTATGAATGGTGGTGATAAGTATGCTTATTACAAGTGATCTACTCTTCTAAGAGATCTGACATGACCTACTTTGCATCAGCTTATTAACCACTGACTTTACGTATGTAGAGGGAAAACATTAGTTGAAAAGTATGAATTTGAAAATAGAATCATAACAAAAGGTGGGTGGCCAAAAAGTTCTACTTCCTTAAAAATCTGCCTTGGAAACAAACAGCCAAGAAAAGACAGATGCCTCCATTATAAAAGGAAGGGGAGAATTACAGAATGCAGCTTAAAATGCAGGTCAGAGATCAGAAGATGGTTGTTAAATAATCCTATGACCTACTATTATCCTTTATTTACAAATTAAGAAATGTTAAAGACCTTTAAACGTGTTTACACTGATCCTGTTCTTTCCTCACCTCAGCTGCTCTTAGAAATAAGAATCAAACCAGTTACACATGAAGAATCCACTCAAACTCTCCACCTTCAAATACACAAGTAGTCTCAATATAGTGTTTAATACTAGAAATTTAAGTAACTGGTTCTTCACAGAGCCAGTGAATTACAAAACATATGAGGAAGCTCAAAGAAAATCTGAAGAGATAAAAAAGGGTATTTCCAAACTAAGATTTCAATATTTCCAGTACTAAAAAATAAAAGTCAACATTGTGTAAAGCCACAATTAATTAGTATTCCTTAAAAAGAAAAAAAAAATCCTGAAACAAACATCCACAAGATCTATCGTCCCCTCAAAGAACATTAAGGAGTTATGCACTTAGTATGTATAATACTAATAACACCCAAAATATATGATACCCCCCATTCAGTTTTCTTCATACCACGATTCAACTTTTTTCCCACTAGACTTCCTGGCACAACTATAGTCCTGAAGCCCTAACAGGAGTTGTTAAAATACTTCCAAATTTTGGGAACTTCTAGTTTCAGCAATTTGCCAACTGAAGAGAAATCCCTCTTGGTGTAGAACACCTAAATACATTAAATATTTAAAAACAAAGCACAACTATCCTGGTGATAAAGGGAAACAATTGTACTGAATAAGCTTGAGAGCAATGGTGCCACCATTAACACCAAAGGCATCTGCTGATGTCTCTTAGGCAAGAAGGGTTCCAAGAAGCCACAGATTTCACAGGAGACAGTCTGGAGTATAAAGCTTCTACAGCATAGAAATCTGTTCTGTCCCCCCCACATAAATAAAGCCAAACATAAATCGGGAAAGGGTAACCTACTTCAAGAGACTTACCTATCTATATCAGCCATGGCTGGATGGGGCAGGAAAAATATCTCTTCAGAGAACTTTTTGTGGTGGTGGTGGTGGTTTTATTTTTGAAAGAGGGTGAGAGCACGGTGGGGAGGGGCAGAGAGAGGGAAAGGGAGACAGAAGTTCTGAAGCAGGCTCCATGCTTACAACAGAGAGTCCAATGCGGGGCTCAAACTAACAACTTGTGAGATCACAGACCTAATCCAAAGTCAGACACTTAACCAATGAGCCACCCAGGTGCCCCTCTTCAGGGAACTTCTAATTACAAACCTGCGCTCATGAAAGTTTAGGACTGCAATTTGTACTGTAAGGTACGGTGGGTTTGTGATGATTAATCCAAAGTCTCAACACTATCAATAAGGACCAAACAGCAATTATCTCCCCTTACAGTGCCATCTAATATTCAGGAATATAGGAAAGAGGTAAATATCTGTCTAGAATTATCTCTAAATATGTTTAAACTTTAATCACTGTATGACCTTGGACAAGTAACCTGAGTCTCATATTCTTCACTTTTAAAATTAGGATGATAGTGGTTATCTATGAGTTATTGGGAAGATTAAAACAGGTGATGCATTTACAACGCTTAAAAGTTCCTAGTTCATATTAAAATTTCAGTGAACAGTTTTTGTATGAGGCATGGAGACAGAGAAACAGGTTGATTAATAAGGACATTAAGAGTTTTAAAGAGGTGAAGGGAAGGGACAGAAGAAGGAAAAATACTAAACTCAAAACTTTACGTTCAGTGGAGTGATAATATACCACCTACCACCCCACACAAGGGAAATCGCAGAGACTAGTCAAATATGTACTTTTTAGTTAAGACATGCCTGAAACACTGATCAAAATACATCCTTACAAGAGGGAGTGATTGCACTGTATAATAATGAAGGACTCTTACATTATATCAACAGTTGAAGAAAACATGACACTATTATCTTTCTTGATGATCCAATGAGATCTCCTTCTGGGAAGACATGACAGACTGACTCAATCAATCAAGGGGGATAAAGTGGAGAGCTGAAGAATGCACAATACTTAAATAAAGAGCCTAAGAAGCAGGGCAAAGGGACACAAAAATCTTGATACTTAGTAAGAACAGGCTGATGGGCACTTTTTAAAGTGAAGATCACCCCAAAAATCTTTTCAACAGATAAAAAGTGTTTATGTTCCGGAACATAAACACAAAGTAATACCACTTAAGTAACCAGGGAGCTCCTCACAGGGCTATCAGGCTCAGCAGACATCATATGGCGCCCAAGCAGATTTTGCTAACAGAATCACTGGATGATGGGGTATGTTTAGCAAGTCTGAAAATATACAGCTTGATTCGTAACCATTTCCAGCAAATCCTGAAAGCCTATCAGTGACAAAGCTACCATGAGAAAGCTTTGACAGACAAACCTGGACTTACATTTCAGGGTATCCTAGGAGACCTGACAATAAAGGAAAAGCTGGGATACATACTGGCACAGGGAATAATGAGAACAGTGAGAGAGCAGATACTGAACAAATCAACTCAGATGAAACCCAGGAATGAAATCTAGGGAAATTGTGCTAAATTTAATAAGGAAGGCGTGCCTTAGTATCACAGAGATGTTTTCCAGGAAAGAAGAAGAGGGTCTTTAAGTCCCAAAGATCTTCATTAAACATCATTATGATTACACACAGTAACAGAATCAGACGTGAGAAAACCAAATAAACAAGTATTTGCTAAAGATCACTATAGCCCTCCAACTCAAAAGTATGACCCCTAAACCGTGAGCACATTGGCACTACCTGAGAGTTTATAACAAATACAGAACCTCAGGCCCCACCCAGACCTCCAAAATCTGCCTCTGCATTTTAATAAAATCCCCAAGTAATTTGCATGCATATTTAATAAAGCACTGTGCTAAAAGACACCAAAACGTTTCAGTTTCTAAACATTCTGACTCAACAAGCTTACAGTCTAATTACCAATGGGAAAGATAAGTAACATTTAAAAAATAAATAATCTTAAACTAGAAATATTAAGTTGATGAATTGTTTTAGCTCTCTCCTAGACAATATGGTTGTTGAGAATAACAACCTGCCCGCCCCCTAGACAGGAAGTATGTCTACAGAAGTCTGAACTTTCTTACCAGATTACTTTATTGGCATAATAAAAACAGTGCTTTTCCAACCAAAAATAAAACCTACAACTATAAGCCTATTACCTTAGATGTGTAGGCACAATGTATAATTTTTCAAGTGCTCTCACAGGTTTCAAACAAAATAAAATCTTCACCATTTGTTACATAAATGATCATGGACACTTCCAGAGTGCTAATAGAAAGGTTTAGTAAGCCAAATGTGACATTTCCAAAGAAAGAATTAATTAGAATCTGTTACCAGATAGAAATTTACCTGCTAGACTGATCAGATGATGGTCGTGGTGGTAGTGGTTCCACGGAGAACAGTTCTTCACTGCCTTGCATGGCATCTATGCTAGTACTAGCCAGAGTGAAAGGTGCAGTCGGGCGAGCGATCCCCATTCTGACAGGAACAATCAGCGACTCTGCTACATTGCACAGTTCTTCTACAGCGTAAGGTAGCAGTGCTTGGAATACACGCTTGCATTTTCCAATTGGCTGCGGAATAAAGTTACTGAAGCAAAAGGAAAAAATAGGAATCTTTTATGAAATCTTTTCATACACACAATGTTATCATTATCACAAAAAATGTGTGTAAAGTGACAGAAAAGCTCAGATCAAAAAGGATGTCTTACTTTTTCTTTTTGGATGAAGCCATTTCCACACTAAGAATGACAAAAACTCTTGCCACTGAACGCAAAAACCTCATTGTCACAGCAATAGCTTCTTCTCTACGTCCAGGTGTGTATTTGTTTTGGAGTTCTTTCACGAGTGTACCTAGTAGAGTATCTAAAAGCTTTAAAAATTGTAATAACTCTATTAATGCTGAGACATCTCTTAAGATGTTTGGACATTTATAAAGCAAAAAGTTCAAACACCTTTTCAATATTACCATTTCATAATAAAAATCTCAAAATAAATTTTACCAAAACACTTCTAATATCATTGATTAATTTATGCCCATGCCTACCATGTCTTTGACCTACAGTAGGCCTCGAATGTCTTCCGTTTTTAGTCTTCTAGTTCTATGTGTATCATACATAGAAAAATAACAAATATATCAAATCAGAGAAAGAATAATTTCACTCACTATAGGGTACATATTGAAACAGCAAAGTAGTTTCAAATATTTATATTAGTAAGTTCATAATCCCATCCCTCTCACTTAACCATTTTTATTGTTACTTTCTCGGTCTCATTTCTATGCATCATCTATCATATACATATTAATTATAGAGAACATCCAATTTTCATGTTATTTTGGGGTTTTTAAATGTTACTTAAAATAACCTTTATTTCTAAATTGCCGCATTACATTTCAGCAAGTGGCTGGGCTATAATTTGATTCAATAATCTATTATTGGCTCCATCAAGTATTTCTTTTCTATATTTTTTATTATTCTGTAACATGTCTCATGTCACAAATTATTTCTTTATGATGAGTCGAAGGGCACGGATTTTCTTTCTTCTTTTAAATGTTTGTTTATTTTTGAAAGAGAGAAAGAGAACATGAGGGAGGGGCAGAGAGAGGGGAGGACAGAAGATCCAAAGCAGGCTCCATGCTGACAGTCAAGAGCCCGATGTGGCTCAAAACTATGAACCGTGAGATCATGACCTGAGCTGAAGTTGGACACTTAACCGACTGTGCTACCCAGGCGCCCCAGAGGGCACTGACATTCCTATGGCTTGTGATATTATTGCCAAGTTGTTTTCTAAAAGAATACCAATGCAATGCCACCCGATCAGTGTCTGAATGTGTTCTTTTTCCCATAACCTCACCAGCACTAGGTTTTATGATTTATATTCTTTTCTAATTTCAGAGCAAAAAGGAGTACTTAAAAAAAAAAACATTTGCACGGAGTCAATTTTGAACACTGCTCCATACATTTCTATATACTGTTATATTTTTAACACATTTTAGGATTTTTGTTTAGAATGAAAGGAGTTTCTGTGTTGAGATATTTAAATCACCCCCAAATTCCATTCCCCTGAATGTACTGTGTAATTAATTAGACCTTATCAGTACTTAGGAGGTTGGATCAATAAAATTATGGGAAACTAAGTCAGAAAACATTCTTTTAATGTACTTGTAAACAAACATCCAAAGAACTTACCAAAATATCTGCTGTACACTTGACTATAAGGCAATGAGTGAAACAGTCCAGCCGAATGGTGCCACTTTGCTGATTGAGGTAAACTTGCTCTTCTGGCAAAAGATGGCCTATCCTACTGCTGGCACTGAGACTTGAGGGGGAAGGAAAGACAATGCATTGTAATCACCTCCATTAACAGGGGAAATACATAAATCTAAAACGTTTTTAATAAATACATACGGGTCTTTATTCTCCTGTGAGCCAAACATAATCATAGATTTCAAAGCATTCCAATCCTGTAGAACACGCTCCAATGCAAGCTGGGCAAACCTTGGGGGCTCTAAATCATGATCAGGCATATCTGAATCTAAGCAGAAAAAGAAACAGTGGGTAAGACAGAAATAAATAAAATCCTTTTTATATGGGTCACAACTGTCAGACTCACCCACCTTCAGGATTGGCTGTTTTTCTATTACGATCCTCCCTGATCCGAGGAGGTCTGTACTGGCAGTGCTCTACTGTCTGCCTTGCAACTGTCTGCACTAAAAACAGTAAGAGGTGCTCTCCCCTGCAAAATGGAACATCACTGTGAGCAGGGAGAGGGGGAGGGCTACTCAGATGTGCTGTGTTTTTCCAATTTATGTCCTAAAAAACCCCACTTGCCTGCTGTTTGGTAGAGTGACCAGATTAGTGGCAGTGAGTAGGCGATAAAGTAGATCAAGACGAGCAGACTTCTGTCCAGCAATTAGAGTTTTACACTTACATTTCTCCCAACAATCACAATACGCTGTTGGTGACGTCCGTTTGAGTCTAGAAAGAATTCACACACAAGTACAAAAAACAAAATTAAAAAAAAAAAAAAAAAACCACAAAGATCTCTATTGAAATCATGGAGATATAACTTACTGACCCAAGATAGAACCCTTGTTAATATTTAAATGCAAAGTGTAACAATTCTTAAAGCATGCTTAACTACAAGTATTACTTAGTGGCATGAAGTCTACAGAGCAACTCTCCTGAGGGATCTTGTAATGACTTGAATATAGTCACGTCTTCCAGAACATCTTCCTTAATTCCCTATAGCCCCCATTCAGTGTAAGTGGTCCTCCTATGTGCATCTAATGAGCCCTAAAACCCTTATAAGCAAATGTTTCTTGCTTGTGTCCCCTGATAGGACTGTAAACCGTGCAAGGACAGAGACTCCCTTGTCCACCACCACCCAAATATCTAGTGTGTAACAGCACTTGCTAAGCAATCAATGAATAGATTCACTTTTAGATGTTTAAATTAAGGAAGAAAAACATATTAGCCAAAGTTCTTTTAATAAAAGTAATAAATAAGCACCAATGCAATATCTATAAACATTTTCTACTTGTCCTATATAATCATTTATTTTAAAGCACAATAGATGGTTTTTACAAACCAATTCTCTGTTAACTGTAACATCTACATATCTGTGGCACAATTATAGCTGATATCTCTGCTGAGACTCTAAGGCACTGCAAATGTTCATGCTGGAGTATTTTATTGCTTCTTAAGTCTGTGAAAATTAACACACTAGCCATGGTAACTCTATTGCTGGATGAAAGGTTATTACATTCACTTTAAGAAGTAAATAAAGCACAGGCCAAACATTCACCATTTTTCACTTAATACCTGTTATGATCTCCTGCTAGGAGACCCTACTATAGACTGAGACTCTGGAGAGAGAATATAGACAAAAGCAAATGAACAACATTTCAAAGTACACTTTAAATCAAGAACCACATTTTAATAAATAAACTGGCTTAAAGAGAACAACTTGAGAAAACCTTATGCTTCCTGAAAAATGAAATAAAACATTACCTCGGTATAGATTATTTTAATACAGCAATATGAATCTAAGCAGTTTATATAATTAAAGAAAACTAGAACTGTACTCACTTGCAATCATGACCTTTATGACAAACTCTTGCACATTCTGTACAACAACAGAGTGACTCCAGCAAGCCACAAGTTCGACACTCAAAAATATCCTACAATTAGAAGGGTTTATTTCTTAGAAGAATATAATGTACATTTCATTAGCTTAATTATTTCTAGTATTTTCTAAAGTCCATCACAATGAAAGCAGAGCAAAGCTAATGTGCTATGGAAACAGAATCATAAACGGGTACAGCACTGGAGGTACAACGAATGGAAATCAAATATTTATCAGTAGGGCAAAAATAATTCATATCACCACCCCCAAAAAGGTGCTATAGCTATAAAATCTGTGTCAAGAGCTGTGAATCAAATTATGCTACTGAGTGAAGATTTCTAATTTTCGTGATATCTAATAACTAATTTAATGATCATCTCCTTTGCCTCACTTATTTGGGAATAAAAATTATTTTTCTTTGGAGAATTTTATAACTCAGAATAAAAAGAAATATCAGACTCACAATTCCAGAGCTAAGAACTATAGAACTGTAATTCTAGTAATGGTGAAAGGGGAAAAAAGAAAAGAATACCTGAAGACAGCATAAATACAAAGAAGTCTAAAACGGCCTACCTGGTTAATGTGCTCTGCTCCTGTCCATGTAAAACTGCAGGTATCATTACAACATAACACATATAAGGGTGAGTCATCAGGGTTGGTACCTGATGGGCAAACCATTCCCATAAACACATCTTCCTCTTTTTCACTCGAGGATACTTCAGCTAAAAAGATTAAGAACACAGTAGTTCACATACCAAGACAGGCCTTAATCACAATCAGCTACTGCTTTACTCAAATGCAAAAGCTCTAACATTTACACAGTATAAATCAAAACTACTATATATTAATTTTAAAAACTGAAATACAGGGTGCCTGAGTGGCTCAGTTGGTTGGGCATCTGACTCCGGCTCGGGTCATGATCTCGTGGTTACTGAGTTCAAGCCCCGCATCAGGCTCTTGTGCTGACAGCTCAGAGGATGGAGCCTGCTTCGGATTCTGTCTCCCTCTCTCTGCTCCTCCCCCATGCCCACGCGCGCACTCTCTCTTGCTCTCTCAAAAATAAATATACGTTAAAAAAAAACCCAAAACTGATATATAAGTCAACATGCAAGGAAATCCAGTCAGTTCTGGTGCAAAATAAAGCAAACTGTAATTATATCATAACCACATGACAACAATACACCACACCTCAGCTGAATACACAGCTCTATGTTATGCAGTTAAGATTCAAGTTCTATCTCTATTTAATAAATTATAGACAATCACATAAATTTTAGAGTCTTCTAAAGGCTGGGTGTAGGAACTGATATTCCTTACTGCTTTCTATTAAGCAAGAATTCCAAGTCAGAAGGAAGAACAATAAGAAATCTGGCCTATTATTTCCATAAATTTGTATCATGATCAACAGTTAACCACTGGCAGGTTCTATCAGTAACCCGTCTTTATTTTCAAAAGATCAGTCATGGGACACCTGGGTCGCCCAGCTGGTTTAAGCACCTGACTCTTGATTTTGGCTCAGGTCATGATCTCACGGTTCAGGAGAGCAAGCCCTGTACTGGGCTCTATACTAACAGCACAGAGCCCACTTGGGATTCTCTTTCCTTCTCTCTGCCCCTCCCCTACTCCCCATTCTCTCTCTCAAAATAAATAAACATTAAAAAGAAAGTCATTACGTTACCCATCATGCACTTTTTTTTTAATTTAAAAACTGATACCAGCTGTTTTTTGGTGGAAAGTTCAAAAATACAATATACTTGAAAAAGGTACAAACATGAATTTTACACACACAAATACACAAAAGAATTATCTTGATAGCTTCTACTCAATTATTTCATCATGCAAAAATTAAGTTTGATTAATTGTATAATAAATGTAGAAAAGAATCTTTTCAATTAAAAAATAAACAACTCTTTTAGGACTTGTAATAAATTACCTTTTGCAATTTTCTGGGCTGTTTCTAAGATGGTAATTGCAGCTGGATAAGCTCGGCCACTTACAGCTGACATAAATGGGGTCATCCCTCTTGCGTCCCTAAAATGAGAAAAATTATGCATAAAAATATTAATTTTTAAATATTTCCTTTCTTCATTATAAAATAAATGTTCAAGATGAAGCAAAAAAGTCGTTTTGTTGTATTAAATAACATCCTACCACTCAAAGGAAATCTCTGGTGATATTTTCTAGTCTCCTATTACCACATGTAAAAAAGGAAGCCCCTGTCTAAGAATCCTTGTCTCTCAACCATGCTCTCCTTTCTTGGTCTTAGTGACATTAAAAAATAAATCAGCAGGGGCTCTAGAGTCAGACTAATATTTTCTAGATGTGGTGATAACAGGTTCTATCTCATACAATTGTGATGAGGATTAAGCCAACTGTTACTTAAAAGCTTTTCATTTGCTTAGCAAATAAAATGTACTCAATAAATGTTAGCTATTTTTATGTATTTTCTCTTAAAAATGTACCTTCAATATTCTTCACTGAATTTCTATTCCCTCCTGGATCCTTTGCAATTCCCCAAATTTAGTCCTCAACCACCTGTGCCTCTCTCTCTCTCTCTCTGATCCACCAAAGCAACTACCACTTCTATGATGATAACACAGTTTAAACATCTACACTTGCTTACTTGGTAAGTCTACTTAGGATTTCCCAGTGATACTGCACTTTCAAAATGTCTAACAACTAAAATCATCTTTCTCCCCAAACCCACTCTCTACCTATGTCGGCCAACAGCATCACTGTTCCTGGGAACTAAGACAAAAAATTTGGATTCTTCATGAAGTCCCCCTTCTAACTCAATTTTTTGCTCTTGCATCTAATCCCTTTTTTCCATTTTCCAGTTCAGTTTATTATAACACATATACTAAAGGCAACAGGTAGACATAAAAAAACAAAGCCTCAACTCCAGTCTCTACTCTTACCTATTTTACTCCTTTTTTTTATGCCACCATCACATTATTATTCTTATAAACCCACTTTGATACTATTCTAGTCTAACCAAAGCCATCTGAGGATTCAAGCCCAAAGAACAGAGACCAAAGTGGTGGCTTTAACCTACTTCTTCAGATTCAGTGGCTATTGTTCTCCTCTTCTAATCCTCCACTTCTAATCAGATGCATCACTGTTTCCTTAAGTATTTATACTTCTCCATTTTTATGTTGTTGCTCACTCTTCTCCCTACCTATTCCCCCTGCTCAGATAAGAATGAGCCAGCTGCGAATAAAATCCTCTACATCTTTACTAGCCAGGAGGATTTTTACCAAAATTTACTTTCTTTAGCTTACATTATTAAAGCAAACTCCAACCACCCACACCTAGGATTGGAGGGACTTGGGAGGAAGGGGGGTACGGAATGCTTAAATTGGAAATAATTGTATTTTTAAACAATCCTTCATCCTCATCACACACACACACACGCATCACCATCACAGGCATGCTCTCAAACTAAGATTCAATGCTCTGAAGTATTCTCCTAATACTTTATATATTGCCAAATACAATTAAAGCCAAGAACCTTTCTTAACTGGGTCATCTGTATGGTAACCAATTTCCAGTTATACCACTTGGAAAATTTTATTAGCAACTCCAGGAAATTCTCCTATATGTGTAATATAAAAAAGGAAACAAATGACCAATTTGAGAATTCCTATGCTTATTAACTAAAGGGCAAAAGAACTTTGCCTTTCCTCTAATTTGTTTCAAAGCTGTCATCAACAGTACCAGCTTATTAATAGCACGACATATTCAGTGTTTTCCAAATAGTTCATGTATTTTCTCAGAAAAGGGGTTGGGGGAAAGCAACTACTATTGAAAGGGCACTAAAATAACTAGTGAACTAGAAACACACTGCAGAAATGCAAAATGGATTAAAAATAGAGAGAAAGGAAGTAAGAACATTCAATGAATTTTGAGACAACACCAAATGATTGAACAAATTGTACAAAGATAATACCCTTAAAAAACACCAAAAATTCAAGTGAGGAAATAAAAATAGAAAGATATACCTTTCTGAAACAGAAAGAATATATTGGCATATATACCATTTTTACCTATGCCTCAAACCACTAATAAATTAGTAAGCTTCTTCTGTAATAATAACTTATTTCCAAGTCAGTGACTTATTTTACCAGCGGGGGCGGCCTTCATTAAAGTAGTAAGTTCACAAATTATGTTCATTATGGCCTAAGGTCAATAAGGCTTAAACAAAAATCTCCTTGCCCTTAATAATAAAAAACTCAAAACACCTTCTTGTACTTAAATATGGAGAGGTTGCTTAAGGGTGACGCCTGGGAGTCTCAGTTCTGGAATTAAGACATGGACCACGGATGGAATTCCAGCCACTCACTAGTTTTGTGACCCTGAGTGGGTTAATTAATCTCTAAGACCATTTCTTCAAATATAAAATGGGAATAGTAGTACCTACTCCAAACAGCTATTGCTAGAATTGGAAGAGTTAATCCTTTGGCACAGATAAGAGCTAACTTTTATAAAAATGCTTATTGTTATGAATTTGTAAAGGAACATAAACAATCATGCTGAAAGCAGAGCTATACTCTGTCAATGGTTAGTGAGCACTTATCACATACTACTTATCAAAAACTGCATAATCTCATCATGATTTTGCAAGTCCAAAAAGACTTCCAAAGAAACCATCAGAATCATCCACAGAGTTTAGCATACAGATTCCAGGCCCCATCCCAGACTTACCGAGTCATACTTTTGCTGCAAAGTTTGGGGAAGAATCTGTATAATTTTTTAAGTTCTCCAGGTGACAGTGATGGAATTTATGAATTCACATTTGAGAATAGCTATGCTGTGATTTTTTAACACACGCACACACACCTCCTGATCAAACTTACATAAAATTGGTTTGTATTCATTTAGTGTACACTGTATTATACTGGAGTCTTTCATTGAAGGGAGCTTAGTTAATTACAGAGGGAATAAATGCTAGATTCTGATCAATTAGTTTAAATTCACATAAGATAACTGTTGCCCATACATTGCAACATCAACTTAAACAGTAAAAGGAGCTAAGCTAGATCTTCATATCAAAAGCATATTAGGCGCGCCTGGGTGACTCAGTCGGTTAAGCGGCGGACTTTGGCTCAGGTCACGATCTCAGTTTGTACAATCAAATCCCACATCTGGCTCTGCGCCCACAGCTCAGAGCCTGGAACCTGCTTCAGATTCTGTGTCTCCTTCTCTCTCTGTCCTTTCCCCACTCTCATGCTCTCTGTCTCAAAAATAAATAAAGATGGAAGAAAAAAAATTCATTAAAAAAAGTATATTAAACTTCTTACTTGGCAGAGAGGAGTTCTCGTAAATAGGGCTGCAGAACAACACTGTCGCATAACAATTTTAATATAAAATGAGCATTGGCCTTCCGATCCTTGGATTCTACTACAGATGGCTCTGTGGAAGGACCTGTAATTAAGCAAATCCATTTGGTAACAAGAGTAAACAAGAGTGAAAAGAATATTCTGAAATAACATTAACAAGGAACCATTAAATAAACCAACAGAAAAATATTCTAGTATTAGCAATAAACTGCTAATTTCATTATACAGAATTTAAACACAACACATTTTACAACTCCCAAATGATTTTACAACACTACAACCTCACTGACATATGAAGATCTAATTCAGAGAATTAGATGTTTTTCAAGCCAAGGTAAGTCTCGTTGAGATAAAGTGTGGCTTTGTAGAAACCCAAATGCCTAGGCAGATAAAATAGTACAGATTCTCACCTGGAACGGTGGAGGTGCTTGGTCCTTGACCGGTGCCAGTCGCTGCTGTGGTAAGAGATCCCACAGCAGGGGCCAGGATAAAATCAATGTCACCATCTTTCAGTAAACAGAACAGCAGGATGTACATCATTATAGGCAACATATCCCTAACATTTTCTCTTAACTGGCCTTAAGGCTTTTCTCTGCAAGCCAAAGGTGAAATCGGACAGAGGTTTAAGTGGAAACTTGTTTTCCAAATTATGAGAGAAGGAATCCTCTGAATTATTGACTTGTTATGATGTATTACTAGTTAGCTTCTTGCCAGTGTGGAAATATATTATCTCAATAAAACAGCTTCTAGAATTTTAATTTTTAAGTTATAAACCCCTTAAACCAAATCTTTGCAACTAAACTGGTTACAATTTGCTCATTATGCTACTTTTAAATACTTCAGATTTCTAAATATCCCATTCAAGTGTTCAATTTCCTTTCTCTCAGGACCTTGTTTTTTTTGCTAAACACTAAATAAAATAACAGATCTTACCAGGATCCATCGCAGGAGGGTCAGGAACCCAACTAGGGGGAGCTATGGGGGGTGAAACTGGATCCTGGTGGTCACTGGATGAAGCTCCAGCTTCATGTCTACCCAAACCAGCTGCTCTCAACGAACGTCTCATCATTTCCCGTAACCTCAAACTAGAAGAACATGGACAAAATCAGAGCTCACTACCATGGCTAAATGTAATGAAAAGGTGTACAGAACTCATCTGAGATCAAAGTTTGTTCTATAAGCAAATACTCCAGGCAAGGGAAGTGAAGTACAAATGCCAATTCTGGAATCACAAAGTCAGTGAGGGATAGAAATGAAACTGGGGGCACCTAGTACCCAGTTCAGCACTAAAACCACTATATTAAGCTCCCACACAAACTTAAGCACAGGGAACAAAACTTACGGTGAAGATTAGAAAATAATCTTTCATACATTAAGGTAAATGAACAGCTGAACATTAAGACAAAAAAATTTCTGTCCCCTGTTTATAATCAGTGAGAATTAAGTTTAATAATAGACATCAGCAAACATACTAAGTAGCACAAAACCGATATTGTTAGCCCACTAAATAAAATCCCTTTGCTGTGATCTCAAAAACAATTAAACTAATGTCCACACAGTGAGTAGTTTTAAAACAAAGACCAATTTAGATTTATTTTTTATACCCAAAAAAAAAAAAAAAAAAAAAAAAAAGGAGTTTTTTTTTAACAGTACAATTTGTATCCCAAGGAATTTAATGCAACTGGAGCTTGTAAAATGTGTTAGATTAATGTCTGGGCGTGATTTTTTTTTTCCTCCTGCTATACAAGAAAAAAAAATACTGCACAGGTGTGCACATCACTAAAAAGAAAAGGAAATAATCACAAACACAGACCTTGTTAGGGGAACTGGTAACTACCTGTATAAAAATCTATACCTCTGAATAAAAGCTTACAAAGCCTACAAAATTAACACATTACGAACTAACAGCAATTAAAGAGAGAGCATATGAGGCAAATCCTTTCCGTCAGCCACAATTTTAGAGCTTCTAAATGAATAAAGACTAAAAATTCAATTATAAGGGCCAGGCAACACATAAGGGACTTCATTCTCCCATGCAGATTTAATCCCAGACACAACATTTCTCTGATGTGAAAGACCTACCACCTTACCAGGTGAGCATTATATATATGTCTACAAATAAGTAATTTAGAAAGATTTTTATTAATGTTTGAATCTTCTAATTATAATTGTTATGTAATCCGAGGGTAAATGTGTTTTTCCATATTGATACACTTTCAATTTCAAAAGGACAAATTTTCTAAAACTTTTACAAAAATTTCCTTTAGAGGCTACTTTCAAGAACACATCTATTTATAAAGCTTATGTATGACGATATACCTCTGGGAACAGAAACATTCTTTGGAAGATTCTGCAAAGTAAATTTTAATGTCTTAAATAATGTATTAGTTATTATAGTATTCACTATAAAAAAAATACCTACAAGTAATTCTTTTATGGTATCGAGATCTTCTCTCTCGCAATTTAGATATCTGAGTTTTTATAATATGGAGGGGAACAGGACATAGGGATTATGTCAGTCGAGGTCACTTCCCTGTCCGAAGACATCACCCACAGAGAAAGGCAGTCTCCTTACCAGTTAACAGCACACACCAGGGTGACTGTTCACATTGTGATGTTCCTATACAATTTTAAGCTCAATATATATACTTGGTATCCTAATGTGTCTTACTCAAAATAGAGAAAAAAATCAGTAGTAGCTGGGAGGCACTGCATATAACCTGAAAATAAATACATGTTTGGGGCCTATTAAGAAGAATGCTTACATCAGGGTCACAAACTCAATGCCTCCTGGGCCTGGAAGGCAGTATCAACTGAGGAAAGGGCAGTCAGGTGTAAGAAATGGGGAGTAATGGCAAACTAGAAGCATACATGCTCATGTGAAGGCATTCAAGTTTTAAAGAAAAAAAAAAAAAATTTAACCGTGCACAGGCCAAAAAACATATGTGGGCTATTCTCCAACCTCTAGCTTAAAGCAGATTAAGAATAAAATGAAGATAAGTGGAGACCATAGTCTCATCTTGAACTTGCAAACTCCCAACTCTGTTGTTGTGATGTAGTCAATTCAATATTAAATGAGGGGGTCATTCCTTTGTCATTTTAAAAAATTGTCCTTAACCTCTTTTCTTCATTAGGTCTTGGGAACATTTTTAAGTACAATGCCCAGCTCCTCATATAGATTCTTTAAAAACAAAAAACAAAAAACAAAAAAAAGAAAATTATTCTTCAAGATGTTGTACACAATTCATGAAGATTCACCTGTATCCTCAGTGGCTGAGGACAATACTGAGGAGATACCACCTTGGCTGCTAAGATTCAGAGTTTTGACATTTCTTCGATAGGCTTGCCTGGAGTCATCGTATTTTCTGACAATATGGAAGAATTCAAGGATGATGTAATTTCCTCTTTGTAAGCACGTTATATCCATGCTACAGAAGCCTTAGAATCCAGTCATGTTCAAACATACCACTGTGACAAAAAAGCGAAGGTCATGTGTCTTCCAGATTAACAATCTCTAGAGTACATACACCTGCAATCAGATGCATCAATCAAGCTTTCCACTAAATCTGCCCTTTGTACTCAGGAACTATGAGTCACATAACAAAACTTCTGAGTCAAATCATCATCTGAAGACATTTAACAGTACTCCATTCAATATTGAAATTGCATCAGTTTTGAGCTTACAGCTCATGAATCCCAGCCTGCATACTCATCAAGGGGCATCGCCTAGAAAATCCATTGTAGGCTAGAGGAGGGTTTCACTTCAATGAAGCAGAGTCTGTGGACTTCCTACTGCCCGGCGTGGATAATAAGACTCCTGTGCTTTCATCTGTTCAACCGGCAGCCCTGAGTTTGAACTGGTTAAGAGCACTGCAGTGAAATCTTCGGCAAATGCCTCAAAGGAGCTTACTCTGCAAATTATTTCTGTGAGCAACACATCACCCACTCTTGAAGCTCCTTTTAGTCTTTGCCTTCAAAATAATCCTTACATGAAAAAAAGATGGCAGCACTGGCATTGGACCAACCATATCAGAGTCCAACTTGATCTGCACCTGTATTTTCCCTGAGGAAATGAAATACCTGAAATAATTCAGACACTAATTTCTTCAAGAAGAATTTAAGTTGCTTTCCATTTTAGACCAAACACTTTGTCTGCCTAGTGTAGTCCTAAACAAATAAGCTGGTGATAATTTCCATTTTGTATCGTCTATATAAGGTCTTTGTACTGTTTTAAATTACAATTTGGTCACCCATAAATAGTTTTTGATAAATTTCATTTCAGGATATTTTTGAACCCGGGAAGCTATCAACTTGGTACCAATTTTAGAAGAATCATTTTTAAAGGGAAAGTTGGATACGGAACAGAAAATAGGCAAAGAGACTCTTCACTTTAAGTAGACTTTACAACCTATCACATTAGCACAGAGAGCAGTGTTTCCGTCAGTGATCTGTCAAGTGTCCAAGAACTCTGGCTCTCGTGTCTAATATACATGTGCTTTTTCCTTCAGAAAAAAAAAAAAAGAAAAGGAAAGAAAAAAAAAACTATATCCTGAATTCTTTATATTCTTCATCTATTCAAACACCTAGTGATTTTTAATGTTATTAAGGTTTGTCCATCCCACAGCCCAGAGAGCTGAAAATTTTAAATACCAAACATTCATAACACACACCAGCCTTTCGTTTCTTCCCAGATCATTAAGACATCTGAGAAATTGATCTAAATAAGTAATCTGAAAATAAAAGATTGAAATTCTTTCCATTATTGTTATTACTTGTTCTCCAACTAAAGAAAGTAATTTCCTAGGAAACAAGGGTGATAAACTTAAAACACATCCAAAGAATCAAGGTTGAACTACAAGCCTAAATTATCTCAAGTTTCTGAAGCATCCTAGGTCCTACTGTTCTACACTTAAAATCTAATTACATATTATCAGATCTTTTTCCCAGGGTGATATTTGGAGGAACAAAAACAAAGCAAAAGGACCTGTCAATTCATGCAAATGATAGGTGAAAGATGTATTTTTCTGAACTTGGGTTCTGTTTCCGCCAATTAAACTTTCCTGGTAAAAATCACATTACCTTCGACTACTTGATGATCCAGCCCGATTACCTGGGCCATTACTTGAAACAACGGATATTGCATTTGCAATGGCCTCAACAGCAGAAAGCCTTTCTGCAAATGTATTTCTTTCAGAGCGCTCTGCTTCTGAAATACAAGAGAAAAAACTAGGATTAATTTAAACTTCAAAAATAATTAAGAGATTAAGTATGTATAGGCCATTAAATGCTAACTACTCTGTACTTTAGTGCTCTAATTCACATACTAGAGATAATGAATAGCTTAATTTTTTCCTCCTTAGAGCAACAGACACTGAAGACAGATTTAACTATGATTTTTAATATGTGAGTTATTTCCTTATTCTGCCTTAACTTTCAACCCCCAAAGGTCAAACATAAGATTATTCGTAAGTAGACTGAAATCTAGCTTTCACTACCAAGGGAGAAAAAGACCCATAATTCGGTACCTCAGTCTTGGTTTATATACTACTCATCCCCCTTTAATGATAAGGAAATAAACCACCACTCAAAAATGCAGCCACAGAATGTCACTGGCAGAATTCAAAATCAAGAAAAACATTATGAATCACCCAGTTGCACTTTTAGACTTTCAGATTTCCCCTTCATGTAGCCAACTAAAACCTTTATGGCAAAAAACCTTATTTTTCCAAAAACATCTCATAACTCACTAGGTTATTTTTCCCTCTACATTATGAAAACTGGGATAAAGATGGCTTCAATATAACTTGCCTTAATTTGTTACATAATTCTCATGGTAATAAAAGTCATCTGTTATTATAAAATCATTAAATCTCATTTTAAGCATTGCATATAATGTCTGTATTTATCAAAGAACAGAATTCAAGACAACAAAACACACGGATAAAAATTTATTTGCTTATGTTACATACTCATCCTAATAAGAAGACGGGCATCTTCACCTTCTAAGAAATGTCAAAACTCCTAGATTTTACAAAACAGAAAAAGTACACACAAATTCTTCATAGTAATTTCCTTTTCAGTGTTCTATTTTCGAAACTGCCTAAAATTCCTATTATTGTTTTTAAAAGTTTAATGTTTATCTATTTTTGAAGGAGAGAGACAGTGTGAGCAGGAGAGGGGCAGAGAGAGAGGCAGACACAGAATCCGAAACAGGCTCCAGGCTCTGAGCTGTCAGCACAGAGCCAGATGTGGGGCCTGACTTCACCAACCGTGAGATCATGACCCGAGCCGAAGTTGGATACTTAACCGAGTCACCCAGGCACCCCAAAACTGCCTAAGATTCCTTTTAAAGACCTTGTTATAGTTCTTATTCTCACCCTCTTCTTCTTTAGTTTCCTTATTGCTCGTTGGAAAACAAACTGATACACAAGCATGCAAAATATTTCGGTTTCCATCACATCTGTGGCTGATGAACGTCTGTAGCATCTGTAGATTCTGCTCTAAAACAACCGCTTGCTCAAGATTCATGAGATATTGTCGACAGGCCTCATAGTCACAGCGTAGGATGTGCTGCATTAAGGTTTGTTTCTGTGCTCAGACAAATTACGAAAAAAACTTCAATGAATTTGAACAGCACATCACACATGTAAAAAAACATAATAATATAATCAGCTCTGCAAGTAAGGAGAGACAATTTCAGGTAGCCTGCCAAAGGAGTTAAAATTAAGGGTGCCCTTTAAGCAGAATGTACAATTCACAGGAATAGAGAAGGGTGTATAAATTTTCTGTAAAGGACCAGTAAATATTTTCAGCTTTTGCAACTAACTCAACTCTGCGGCTATGGTGGGAAAGCCACTATACACAATACACAAATGAATGGGAGTGGCTGGATCTGGCCAGCAGGTCATTTTGCCGACACCTGGTCTATATTATTTCTTATGTAATTATCAAATTAGAACCCTATTAGTACTATTAACCAATTAAGCAAAGGGTATACATTCTGTGTATTTTATACAGGCTTACACATACCCCCTTATGCTCATAAACGTTGTATCACACTGCAGTACATGAAAACCAATACCTTCAACTCCCCCAGAAACCACGACAGGTGCAATCCCTCAGAGGTTACAACTAATGTAACTTCATTGTCAAAGACATGGTAGCATTAATAATTTATAGAACATGTCATTATTTACATGAGAAACAGCATGCTATAGACTGAAGATTTACGGCCCCCAAAATTCGTATGTTGAAACCTATTCCCCAATGTGATGGTGTGTGGAGGTGGGACCTTTCCAAAATGATTAAGTCACAAGGGTGGGGTCGTCATGAATGGGATTAATACCCTTAATGGGGGCTGAAAAAAAACCAGTGTTTTCCCCTCCCACCATATGAGAATACATGGCTGTCTATGAAACAATAAGTGGGCCCTCACCGGATACCATATCTGCCCACGCCTTGATCTTGGACTTCGAGCCTCCAGAACTGTGAGAAATTTCTGTTGTTTATAAGCCAGTCAGTCTATAGCAACCTGAACAGACTAAGACACAGCATGAACATATCAAGGAGTTCAAATGTACTTCTTTCAGAATGTAACGCTATAGTTAAGGGACACTTATTGGATTAAATATAAAGCATTAGTTTTGGACTACAGATGAACTTGTAAATTTCAACTAGAATTAAGAACTGGGAAAAGAGTGTTCGGGAATACAAAGGGAAGAAGAAAGGTGCATTTGAACAACTTGCCACTTCTCTCCCAAAGTACTTAAATATCCCATCCCTCCCCCAAAGTGTATGGAGGGGTGGGTAAGGGGTGGAGGCAAGACAAAAAATACAGTTAAACTATTTCCAGTATTTGCCACATTTTAGTACCTGAGATAGGCTATTGTGATTGCGCGCACTAAGACTCTGAGGTGACCCCATACGTGGTAAGCTCCAATTCAAAAGTATGAGGTGGGACACACAAGATTAAACTTGCCCAAGTCCAGTGACATATATGCAGTAATTAATACGCTAAGAGAATATGTCAAAGTCTCTCCCAAGAATAAAAAGCACACTACTTTTGAAAGTAAATAAAGTCAAGATATTCTGCTGCATACTCTGTGACATAAAATGTTTTCAAGCAGCCAATCAGTCATTCGGTTGGAAGTAGCTACAGGGAACCCTTATCTCCAACCTGCTTTATATGGGCTCTCACCCTGAGAGTTATCAATACCACAATGACTGTGTTAGAAGCAAAAGAGTTTACTCTGCATCACTATATACTGTATTTGTCACTTATTCTTACAGCAAAAGGCAGAGAGAGTTCAGTAAAACATTTCTTGCAGGTCTACTGTGCACCAAGCCCTGCTCGCTGAGGTACAAAGATAAATGATGGCACACTTTACCCCTACCCATGGGATGACGACACATTTTATCTTTACCCTTGAGATGCTGACAGAGTGCAGGGGTCACAGAACCAAATGCCTACAGATGCATCTGAAGTAATACAAATGAGCGGAGGAGGCTGGGGGTAAAAAGATAACATAAACTGCATCATAAATAAATGGCAACATTTAGACTCCAAGCAATTAGGTATCAGGAACTGCAATAAATTGGAGAGACCACATACAGCCTCTAAAGGGGACACGTTAATGGCTTTATGGTGGCCCAATGTTACCAGATATTCTCATTTTTTAAGAATTAAAAATCTGGATTTTAAAAATAAATCCTGTGGTTTTTAAATGTTGGCAACCAATTACGAATTTTAAAATGATATGAAGGTTATTTCTAGAGGCCAACTTCAGGCCATGGCCACCTCCTGAATCATACCCCTACCAGTCTATAACCTCTAGTCTAGTAGGTTGCAATCAAAACTAAACTAAGAATACAAGCACTGTGTCTCTATACACAAGGCTCACAGGAAGCTCTCAGGAGTACCTGGATTCAGACTACTTTAGGTGCAATTCTAACAAGTTGCTTTCACCTCCAACCTAATAAAGGGTAAATAAGCCTCATACTAAGCTCTACTTTCCATCCTTTATAGAAAATCTCCTCACAAGAGCTGTCCATATTGATCTCTAGTTCTTTTTCCATTTTCTCCATGGCTCACTCTAATCAGGCTTTCATCCCTACTGTCCAGAATGACCCAGATGGAGCCAAATCCCCAGTCACTCTTCAGCACTTGCCTCGCCTGGCCCACAGCATCACCAGACATGGTTGATCACTGCACCCTACTTGACACATGCTTGTCACCTGGCTTCCAAGACAACACTCACTCTAGTTTTCCTCCAACCCCGTGGATGCTGCTCCTTCTCAGTCTCTTATGCAGGTTCCTCTTTATCTCCCTGTATTTACATGCTGATGCTATTCTGACAGCTCAGTCCTTAGACCTCTTCTCCACAACCTTGGTAATCTCATTCCATGTAATTCCTCTTAAATATCACGGATGTACTGTAGGCTCCTATGTCTAATTCTCCGTCTTGCTCCGGGTCTTCAGAATTACACGTCTATTTACCACCTTCTCTTGGATACCTATCTGACAAGCACTTTAAACTCTGCATGTCTAAAACCAAATTCCTGTTGTCTGCCCCTCCTCCCTCCTGAATCTGCTTCATCCCTAGTCTCCATCTCTATAAATGCCAACTTCATTCCTTCAGAATCTTTGGCCTTATTGCTTCCTCTGTTTGACACCCTATATTGAGCTATTGGCAAATCCTGTTGGCTCTACCGTCAGCCTATCTAATATACCTAGAATTGAATGAATCCCTTCTCCCTCACAGCTCTACTTCTTGGGCCAAGCCACCTTCCCCTCCCACCCGGACTGTTTCAATAGCCCCCCTCACAAGCCTCCCTACTTCCACACCGTCCCCTACTATTCTCAGCAGGTCAGCAGCAATCCTGTGAAAATGTTAAGTCAAATCAGGTCAATCTCTGCTCAAATTGCTCCAATAAGTTCCAGTGGTACCACCGCCACATCTAATAAACACCTCAGCTACAACATGTTCAAAACTAAACTCATCCTCTTCCAGCATTCATTTTGTTCCTCCTATTTTTCCTCTCCCCACCAACCACACCCAAGTAAGAAGCTTTATAACTCCTTCCTTTCATTTATTGCTGAAGAATGGCACCAAGCTTTAGAGAATCTACTTTCTTAAGAACTCTGAAATCCATTCCCTCTTCTTCATTTCCAAGATTTCAAGCTTACTTTGTTTCTTTATCTGGTCTCTACATTTCTGTTCTCCACCCACTGCTCATCCTTTTTTAAAAAGCCAGTTTAAAATCCTTCTCCTAGCTTTCAGGGGGAAGCTCACACCCCTTAGGTTAGCACACAGGTACCCCAGTGCCTTTCTCCAGTCTCTGCACTTGCCACTCACTTGACCCATATAAGCCCTACCTTCTGTTTATATCAACAATGTACGTGGTCTTCCAAAACATTAAGATTCACAAAGACTTGGCACCAAGGATAACATTTCCCGCCCTCACCTTGTGTCCAGGAGACCCCTGACTATGCAAAGCTGTGTTCAGGCATCGCCTCCTATGAGAAGCCTTCTCTATAGTCACAGTCTGATTGATATCCCTCCCTTTTGTGCTCCTACAGCACTGTGCACGCCTTAACTCAAACACTTACACTGCCATCTACGGTTCACTCATCTCTCTTGTCTTAATAAACTCCTACCACCTATAGAGAAGGGTCAACAAATAATCTATTTGATTGGTTTCCCTAGTTTCTAGCAGTATCATGTGAATTAAAATGTCAAGTAGTTTCAAAAGTCAAGTTACCTCCACAGCCATGATGATAATAGCAGCTTTCTTTTTGATTGTTGAATTGGCAGGAAGATTTATTAAAGAATGCACGCCCATTCCAAGACTACTAATAGGTGGAAGATCAAGCCAATCAGGATCCCTTATTCCTCCCATGCAATCTTTGGCCATGGGGTAGATAGTACCATTTCCATCTCGAAGAATAATAGGAGACTCCTATAATAGAGGGAAAATAATAAAATCTGGCTCCCAACCAAAAATGGATCTTTGATTTTTACAACAGGTATATTTATTTTCATATTAGATTATGCTAACCAAATAAGAAACCCAGTATTAATTGTACTTGATATTCTAAATTCTTCAGTAGTTTAATAACAAGCAAATTAGAGCCCAACTTTAGGCTTTACAAAAATGCCAATGTTGTCCCATCAGTTTTCACAAGTAAAAGTTAAGCCTCAGTACCTGTCCAGCAGTGAAAATGGCTACATTCCTCTCATTCTGGCCAAGGAAAGCAATGCTGCTTGTAGGGAAATTATTTTCCTGTTCTGCTTTTCCTGTCGCAAGATCAAAGATACAGTACCGTACCCAATTCCCAGTCTTCAAAACAGCATGCACACCTTCAGAAACACATAAATGTAAAAAAAAAATTTATGCATCTTTAATAACCTCCAGTTAAGTACCTGCCAAATTTTAACATCTCTGGTCACATGTGAAATGTGATTTATCTCATTCCATAACATTATACACAAGGAACAAAACTTCCAAACACCCCAAATCACTTATTTTATGCCCTTTTTTTTTAAGTATATTCATTTATTGGGGGGGGGGGGGGAGAGGAGAGAGAGAGAGAGAGAGAGAGAGAGAGAGGGAGGGAGGGAGAGAGAGAATATCCCAAGCAGGCTCCACATTGTCAGCATAGAGCACGATGCAGGGCTCTATCTCATGAGCTCTGAGATCAGGAACTGCACTGAAATCAAAAGTCAGACGCTTAACCAACTGAGCCACCCAGGCAGCTCCTAGCCTACACCCATTTACTACACAAATATTAATAGGATATAAAGTATGCCAGGTGAAAATGTTACAAAATCTTTACCTTTGGAATCCACATTCACTGCCAATATTTCTGTTTTTTCAGGTATACAAAGCTTTTTAGGAGTCCTTTGGAAACAGTCAGGAACTTTTGGTGTCCCGCCAGTTTTGACAACCTGCATGTCACAAAAGGAACCTTGCTCTCAGAAACCATAACACACTCAAGTAGTCAGTGCCAACATTCACCTGCTGAGTGATCCCTCTACACCTACCTGCAGTTCATCAATTCTAAGTAACCTACAATCCTGCAGGAGAGAAGAAGGGTCAGCATCTGATCCAGAGCTGCTCTGACAGTTTGTGTTATTGGATGTTCCTGGAAATTTTACAGCAACATAGGCACCATCCACTTTTAGCACCTGGAAGTACAGGTAAATATGCTGAATATTACCACCGACTTATATGAAATTAATATGCAAATTATGTTCACTGAACTAATTTAATACTGAAGGCATTTAATTTCTTCTATTTCTTTAATGATCACCAAGTTATAAAATTAACCTGAATGGGGGGGGGGGGGGGCCTAAACAGACTCACCAAAGCTTTATTGTTGATGTTTGTATCTGAGACTTATTTTCTAAAAAAATACTGACCCACATAGCCAGCGCTTACAGTCTTTGGGATGTTTAGCAACCAGCTATAAAAATTAAGTATAACCCATGAAATGCTCCCCCAAAAAAGCTTATTATGCTTTTTACTAGTTTAGAGCCCCGCTGTGTGAAAGAACTTTTGTGACGATGATAATGTCCTGTATCTGCACTGCCTAATATGGTAACCATTATTAGCATAAGTGGCTATGAAGCACCTGAAATGGAGCTGATATGACTGAGGAGCTAACTTTTTATGTTATTCAATTTTAATAAATTAGCCACATATATAGCTAGTGGCTACCATTTTGAACAGCATGGGTAGAGAGTCAGCAATGTACAGAAAGATGAGCACAGGACTTGAAACCAGAATACTTGAGTCCTACCTATGCTAACTGCTTCTGATTTTGAGCCAGTGTGATCTCAGAAGAAACACCTGCCCATAAGCTACAGTTCTATTTTGAGAATCAAATGGAATCATGTATGAGAAAGCCTTTGTAAATTGCAGGGCGTGGCATATCTACTCTTTCCCTAAAGTACAAATGAAAGACCATCAATTCAGAAACAAATGAGCAATAAGAAAAACCTTTACTTTGCAGATATAGTTCCATTTTGTTTTTCAGTATGTGTGGAGAGAAAGGTGAAATTGCATTTTAGCTGATGGACTCTACCCACTTGGGTTTCTTAGAAAGCAAGAAACGCTCTCCAGAAAGAAGGGAAAAGAAACTGGAAGTGACTTGAAGACAGTAAGATTTTTAAATGTCAAGGGAAGTTGTTAAGTGTTATGGAAGAGGATCTCTCCTTCAGAACTCTCTGACAGCTCCAAAAAACGGACTGCATCAAAAAGTAATATAATCTCTGCAATTTTTCTGCAAAATTTCTTCCAAAATAACACTTAAAAAAAAAAGGCAATATATCACCATAAATACTCAAGAAGAGGTCTCATAATCATCTATTCATCTTTAGGGAACAGAAGCTATCTGCAACAGGCTAAGGGCTCACTAAAGGTAAGGAATGGAGCAGCTCTGAGGAAAGGGCTGATGAACACTCACCAACCATAAATTCTTGGATAACCAATACTGCTCTAGTTCTGGTAGTAACTAACTCTTAGACGTTTTGAACAAACCTTGCCAACAGGAACATTCTTAACATCTTCCACAAAAACGACTTCCCGAAGAGACCACTGCTCTTCGTTCACCTTTTCTTCCTCTTTCGGGGCAGGGGTGGACCGTCGTCGTTCTTAGACAACAACAAAATGGTAAGTACCAAAAAGAAAATGTGAAAGAGACTTTATAGATTTCATCTAAATATATGAAAAAAGATCATTTGTAAAGGGATACATAACTGAGATATCTAAATAACAATTCTGTGAACTACCACTTTATGAATTGACGTTTTATGACCAATTTCCACTTCAAATGACTTAGTAGCAAAAATCACGTCTGTTAATGCCTAATGATATTAACACTGCTGCAAACACACACAGAAGAAATAAAAAACTTATTTTGAACCCTTAAAATTAGAGTTACCTGATGAAGGTTAAAAAAAAAAAAAAAAAAGACCTGTTGGTCTGTTTTTAAAACTATCATGTAATTATTAAGTTTCAACTTCCTCAAGGGCAAAGCAAATACACTATAAATTTATTTTGAGGACCGTTCAAAAACCTCCTTAAATCCAATGTGCAGTAGTGAGTCTAGGTTTATAAATTCTGCAAATTCTGAGCACAAGTTGGGACCAAGCCATAACCAATTTATACTAAAAACAGTCTCCACAAAGGTGGGAAAATATTCTAATTAGTGGCAGTTATTTCCCACTATCACTGCAATGCATTTTACAAATTATAAACTCAATAGAACTCTAAAAAACAACAGGAATAGGCAACACTGTAAATACTACTTTTTCATTTAAATAAAACTGCTCATACACATAAAATCTAACTATTAGAAACAAAATTTATACAAAAAAATACTGAAAATGGTAGAAGTTGCCTCAAATCATAAACAGACTGCACCCAGCTCTCTGCCTGGGACCTTACTTTGACCAACGTACACTACACATAAAACTTACTATATGGCATTGATGCGCTGCTGGCGATTGAGGACGCGTCACTGCATGTGGAGGCCGGAGATGGCGGGGGACCCATTTCCGTTTTCACTGGTTCCTGCTTACTTTCAGGCCTGAGATTAGAAATAAGATTCTCATTATTAGGAAAATGAAATATTAGAACTTGTCAGATGGTTTATTTTTTAGGATCAAGTTTATTCTTATAAGGGAATGAAATATTAAAACTTGTACAAAATGGTCTATTTCTAGGACTCCAGGTACTGAAAAAGGTACACGGTGCATACTTCAAATTCTTAGTAATATTTTTAAAAGAAAGGAAAGAAAACTACACCATATAAAGCTATCAACAACTTTGAACAATGATTCAGATAAGCTTTATCTATGAATAACAACAAAAACTACACTCAATTATTACAAGCTCTTGAGCAAACAAGTTTCACACTTCAGTAAACCCTGACTTGGACATAGCAATTTAATTGAGAAATGGTAAAGGAAAATAAATAAAATACCAACTAGATCTATCATTAATTTCTTAAGAGTTCAAAAAAGGAACTCAACTCGCATGGTTTACAAAAATTTATTCTTGAACCATCTGATGAAGAACCATCACCTGTTGTAACCTAACTGAGAAATTACAGAATAAACTATCCTTTGTCACTGAATTCTTTCATTATACCTAGGAAGATAACTACAGTCAGCAACTATACAATATCCTACAGATGATTAAAAAATACACACACACACACACACACACACACATATATATATCTTAGTCCTTAAAAGGCAGAAGTCAATTTTTAGTCAGAAAAGTCACCTATTACTAAGAAATCTGCTATAAATATTGTTATCAAGGCCATCATCTTAACCCCCTCGTCTATTATCCCCACCAGGAATTTCACCTGAGTTTAGAAACAGTCCACAGTAAACCAGTATCATTTTCACCAGCATCTTGGCGAAGTGCTTAGTACAAGTACACGTGAACACTCATGGCTGCTCTGCAAATCTTGTGATGGTGGAAACAGGCTGATACTGACTAATCACTAGCATGCCATTAAAGTGAACGCATCTCAACACTTAGCAAAGAAGAGTCTTTCACATGAAAATGACTATGTTCTTAACACTAAATTTCAATAAGCTCTTTTACTAAGTTTATTCATATAGATGGCAAATTTCAAGGAAGATACTGAAAAACTTTATAAATTACACAATTCCAGTAGCATATTCTATGTGTTAAATATAAACTCATTTATATTTGTGCACATCAAAAACATTTCAATCACTCTTTACAAAATTTCATAAAAAATGAAAATGTGTTTTGTCACTTTTATTTTTAGGATAAAAATCAATGTAATTACAGAGGAAGTCTATAAATCTATTATGTATAACAAGACAGGGACGGTGAGAGAGAGATCACGACAACAAAGCAAAAAAGCCTTAATTTGGCATAAATTACAGTAGCGTTGCTTTTAAAGAGTATTTCTTTAACTTATTTAGTAGTCATCCATTTTTTTAATTTTAATTAACTTATTTAAATTCAAGTTAGTTAACACACAGTATAGTCTTGGTTTCAGGAACAGAACCCAGTGATTCATTCATTCATTAGTGTAACACCCAGTGCTCATCCCAACAGGTACCCTCCTTAATGCCCATCACCCGTTTAGCCCATTCCCCCACCCACCTCCCCTCCAGCAACCCTGTTTGTTCTCTGTCTTTACAAGTCTCTTATGGTTTGCCTCCCTATGTTTTTATCTTATTTTTCCTTCCCTTTCCCTATGTTCACCTGTTGGGTTTCTTAAACTCCACATATGAGTGAAATCATACGATATTTGTCTTTCTCTGACAGTAATCCCTGTGTTTTCTTAATTACAACTTGCATTTTTAACATTAAGAGAAATAGCAAAAAAGGTAGTAAATTTACAATCATTACACTCATTTGAGCAAACAAATTTCAGCATTTCAAAAACTTAAGATGTATAGTACAATCCCCATTTCTTTTTAATGCCTGTTAAATTAAAAAAAAAAAAAAAGACACCAAAATATTAAAATGTTGTTTCTGGAATGTGATGCTATTACTCATCTATGTTTCTATAATGGTTACATATTTTTATAAGATTAAGAAAAAAAAGTTACTTATAAACTTTATTAAAGGTTTGAAGTTCATGTACCAAACAACCAAATTATACCACACACAAATACTTATAGATGCTTCTAAAAGTACAGGTGTTAAGTAACTATATACTTGACTCGCAAACAATAAGCCAGCCTCTGTATGCGGGCTCCACACAATTCAGTGGTAACTCTGTTCACATACCCCTCCACCCTGAAAGTCTGCAAATCCTTTACAGAACTTCCCTCTCCAGGATGTTAACTTACAAAATCCTTTCAAGGATCAAGATGCAGTTAAGACATTAGGTAGAAATTAAGATAATTACACAGGGAGAGAGGAGGGCAAAGATGGCCTGATAGAGATAAGGCTAAACATATTCTTCTTCCACACAGTAATGGCAAAGGACACACTCTAATGACAAAACAAAGATATCAAAAGAGAACTCTATATATGGTCATTCTAGCTGCTGAACATCAAGAACAACTATAATATACAAATATTAACCAAGTGGCAAACAGTAAATTTTACCAATTCCTTGCATCTTTTACCAATTCCTTCTGGGCATCTTCACAAGACCTCACCACGGTAGCAATTTTCTAGGTCACTGCACCCCTCTAAGTCTGCCTTGACTACCCCTCTCGTATACATAGCAAACTAGAAACTGGTGTAAAATCACGATTCATTACAGTACAGTACTTACTTAGCTTCAGTAGTTTTGCTAGCTTTGTCCATGCTTTTCAAGCTCTCTGGAGATCTTAGTTGAAATCTACAGCTATCATTCATATTCCAAACCGACTCCATTAAGACACCAACTTTAGGAATCCCAGCACTAATTGAAAATGCAACTGCTCCAGCATGATAAAGAGGATTATTCCTTAAGCACACCTAGCAAACAAAAGAAAAATCATCAAGATGACATTTTCAAAACTAGAAGAGTTGTTCCAAATGCATAAAAATACAACACATAAAAGTATTATTTCCTAGGTTTTCCAAAAACAATCTTACACAATCAAATAAGGCTCTTAAAGCATTGTCTTAAAAGCATTATCTCTATCAAGAATTTGTTCCCAAAATTAAGGAGCAGTAATTATTTTAGCACATTTGTTAAAAAAAAAAAAACTTCAAAATGTCATGCAAAAAGGGCTGCCTAGGTGGCTCAGTCAGTTAAGTGACTGACTCCTGACTTCAACTCAGATCATGATCTCACAGCTCATGAGATCGATGTGAGTTCTGTGCTAACAGTGCAGAGCCTGCAGAATCGAATCCCTGCTTGGGATTCTCTCTCTCCCTCTCTCTCTCTCTCTCTCTCTGCCCCTCCCTGGCTCACATGCACATGCTCTCTCTCAAAATAAACATTAAAAAAAGAAAATTCATACAACCTAACAAATTTCATGCAACAAATATCCTGACCATTCTGCTATAAAGAAACAGAATAGAAATAGCAAAGAACTTTTTTTAAAGATTGTCATTAAAAAAATAACAAAATAATTACACATTCTGTCAGTTTCTTAACATCTGAAATGACTTTCCTAATTCACGATGCTATGTATTATACAGGCTCTATAAACTTCATCTCTATGGGGGTTTCTTTCCCCCAGAAGACTTGTTTTCTACAAACCAAAAGCTTCACTGGATAACATAAGTTTTCTCTTACGTTAAAAAAGAGTGTGTTGACGTCAATGTTAGAAGTTAATTGAGTGCAGGAGTAAATAACCTGCAACTTCTCACTGCCAAGGAGCTCCCTCAGGTCATATACTCTGAAAGCAATAACCTGCAAGATGGCACCGTCAAACACACCAAGAATAGCTCCAAATGAGAGAGAAAGATTATTTCTGGACATCTCTTTTGAGTTCTCCCACAGCTCAATCTCATGGACATTCTGTTCAGTCACCCAGTAATGAAGTATTATGCTGTCCTTGACAGTGGCACATACGAAGATCATGTGGTGGTTTATAATTAACTGTAAGTGACACAGAAGACGCTGATACATCTGAGTAGTATCACAACTGGAAATCCTGGAGCAGAGTTGCAGTTCCATCAGATAGTTACGCGTCACTAAATATAGATCTGTGGCTTAGAATGTACAGTTCATGAAGAGCTGACTTCTGGAAAAAGGTATGTCCTGCTTAGCTGTGACTTAAAGGGAAGTTTCACCCACAAATTTTCAGAGAAGACTGGTGAAAGCTTACAGTCTGAAAGAGGATCAATAGGAAAGAAGGCTGTATTTTAAAGAGAAATGTGGTAAGATTAGAAGACAGGAGGTTATTTATTAGTGCCCTCTTATAAAAAATAAATCACCTTAAAGACAAGGTGGTGTGTATTTGGGGTCCAGCATATAACGAGACGTGTCAATGGATAACTGCTAAATACATCATTCTCAACATTATGATCTCAGAGTGTAGGTGTAGCTGATAATTCTAAGTAATCAACAGTTAACACACGAAGGCTTGCCTTATTCTGTGGCTATGACTATCTTAAATCTCTAGTTTTCCACAGCTTTAAAATAAAATCTTAGTTCTATACCAAAATATTTTAATATACCTATCTCTTAGCAATTTAGTTCCAAGCTATTTCATTTAAAAATGTTCTTCAGTGCACCTTTAAAGTGTTTTTTTCTGCTGTCTCTCTCTGTAGCAACATCATCCTCCATGCTAATAAGGCAAATGCGAGGATATCTTGCTATTAAGTGAGTCCAGTGAACAAGAAACTTTAAGAACAACAGAAATCAGTAACTGGACTAACCGGGAAAAGGGGAGCTCTTTGAAGCTCCTGTCCAAACCAACTGAAATAAATAATGAAGGCTGAAGAAGAATATTCAAAATAATGGGTAATCACTAAACACTTCCCCATTGGGAGGCCAAGCAAGAAATAAGTCAGAATAAGACAACCATGACTAGGACCAAACAACGACGACGACAAGAAGAAGAAGAACAACAACAACAACATAGAAGCACAAACACAAAACGGGTACGTATAAGCTGGGTTTTGTTGAAAAGTAACAACTGAAGTAGTAACTCTTTAAGCACTTTATAATCCCTCGCACTTAGACAAATGGTAGTTTTTATTACACGATGTGTCATCTTGCACTTTGAATTTTTCTTTTCCTTATCACTACAAGGTGGGATAACTTATATTTTGTATTTCCTAGATCTTACAAAATAGTCATTGTAGTGCTTGCTAGAATATACACCAGTTTTTATCCTCAAGATAAACTATCCTCAAGATAATGAATGAAAAGAACAACAACAGTTCTCAAACTATTCTGGTATCAGAGCCCTTTTTCCCTGTTAAATATTACTGAGGACCCAAAAATATTTTGTTTATTTGGGTCCTATCTAGCTGGTATTTAATGTATTAGTAATTAAAATTGAGAAATTTTTAAATACTTCACAGTAATAAATGTCATGTTAATATAAACAACTTTATAAAAAACTGATTTTCAAAAAAAATAGCAAGAAAAGTGGCACTGTTTACATTTTTGCAAATCTCTTAATGTTTGATTTAATGGAAGACAGTTCGATTCTCACGTCTGCTTCTGCATTCAATCTGTTGTGATAGTTACTTAGACTAAAGTGTATGCAGACAATTCAGCTTCACAGATACGTAAATGGAAAGAAAAGAAAGGGCTCTGCAGACTCCCTGAAAGAATGGAGGAGCCAGAAGTCCTTGAACCAACCGCAATTTGATCCACTGAGGTATTAGAAAAATCACCTTCTATAACATAGAAGCCTAAAACCATCTCAGAGTGGAATCCATCTCTGGTGGAAACAGAGATCTGAGGAAGCCTCCTGCCCTATGCTGACAACATCCCCAAGAGCAGGATCTTTCAAAACTGCCTGGCTGTTTATCACCTGGGATGCTTGTTAACATAATCAACCCCAGGCCTTACCACCAGACAAACTGAAGGAACGTCCCAGGAGCTCCACACTCTTGCATTCAAGTACCAAATGATTCTTAAAACTAGGCAAATCTGGGAACCCTGCCCCATAAGGAAACCTACTGTGACACTGGGGCAGAATCTCCATGTCACTCAACTATTGAATAAAAAAGCATATACATGCTATTGGAACCTGGTCCTTCAAATAACATTCATTTATAAAACTGCTTAGAAGGGAATTAATTAAAGAGGAAGAAAGTGATTTTGAAGAGTAACAACATCCCCTAATCACTTACCTGGGTACCCACAGTGATGTTCGGCATTGAAGAAATACCAGCACTAGATTTGGGCTTTTTATTTTTGGCTCTAGCCTTCTCTAACATTTTTTTCCTTTGACTAAAAGGGACTACACCCCTGAAAAGAAAAAGTATAAATTGGTCAAGCAAGCAGCAAAGAAGCCTATTAATCTGAAATTACATGTAATATTTTTGTTTGTTGTATTTACAACTTATTCTTAATCATAACTTGAGCATAGCTTTAATACATAACTGGTCCTGTTTTTATTAAACCTTTAGGGATTAAAATTTTATAGAAAATTGATCACCTGAAATTTTCTTCCAAATAATTTTATTTCATTAGTAGATTCCCCTACATATTATTTCTGCCAATGCAGATTTACTAAACTCCTTAAAACACAACAGAAAAAATACATTTTAAAGTCCCTAATAGTAAAGGAATAAAGGAAGACACAAAATATACATCCAATGAAATATTGTAATTATATTTTATATTTAATTATATTTTAAGTAATACTGTTAAATGAGAAAGCATAAAAAATACCCGATAGCCTAGGTTTCCAATTATGTGAAAGCAAAGTACATATTTATGTATAGGAAAGAAAGATTTAAAATACTTCCAAATGCTAACAGTAGTTACCTTCAGGTTGCAGGATGATAGGTAATTTTTGTTTCCACTTTATACTTTTGTAAAATTCCATAATTACAGTCACTAAAGTATGTGTTACTTTTATAAGTTTTTTTAATGTTACTTTGTTCCAAAGTGAAATTTCCCTCTCTACAAAGCATTATCTTTTGACTAACCTTCTCATGTTGGTATTCCACTTCTCAAAGCACCTATCTATGCACATAAAAGCATTCACTGATAAGGAATTCCCCCTCCCTGTGTTACTCACCACCAATATAAATTGTTCTCTAGCTGGGCACAGGTGTAAAGGGCACAGCAATGTAAAGAAACAATCCGTTCACCTTGAAGTTCTGAGTAAGTCTGTGCAGTGTGCTCTAATTTAGAAGCCACAGAACTTAAAGTTTCATCTACCCATGTAGCAACCTAAAGAGTAAAATATTAGAGGCTTAAATAAATAAGAAAGGACTGTGGTCAAAACTAGGAAACAACATACATACTCTACGGACTACAATTCTAAAATGTTTTGAGCTAAATGCCAGAAAAATAAGTAATTCAGAAAAGGTTCTTAATTAAGAATCTAAAATACTTTCCTTACACAAATAAATTGAAGTAGCAGTTATTGAAATGATCGTCTAAAGCCATCTCAAAGAAATTAATCAAAAGTAAACATTTGCTACAACAATTTTAAAAAGTATTTAGTGACTCTAGGGGCATCTGGGTGGCTCAATAAATTAAGCGTTCAACTCTTGATTTGGGCTCAGGTCATGATCTCAGTTTCATGAGTTTCATGATCTCACAGTTTCATGCACTGACAGCACAGGGCCTGCTTGAGTTCTCCCTCTCTCTCTGCCCCTCCCCCACGCGCTCTCTCTCTCAAAATAAATAAACTAAAAAAAAAAAAAAAAAAAATTTAGTGACTCTAAAGCCAAAGAGAATCCAAGGCAAAATACCCACATACTTCCCCAATCCATCTGACAGCTTTTGTTAGCACTTATCTCAAATATTTTGTCCTTTCCTTAAGGGAAAAAGCCACCTCTAAAGTTGGATTATAATATAGGGATAAACCAGCAACAAAAAGATTATATACTGGATTACTCTCTTTAGGCTTGAGATGCTTTGAAGTTGTGGATTTAGAAAGAGAGAAAATTAAAAGATGGAAAAGGGGCAGAGGGAGAGGAAGAAAACCAAGAACTGAAGCATGAAATGTTTCTCAACGAATGCAAAGTATTTCCTACCTTGTTATTTTCTGTAGCTACAGTTGCTCTTATGCTATTTGCAGACAGCAGGACTATCTTCTCATTGGTTAGCCCCAGAAATGTCGCTCGTGGATGATGCAGTGAAGGATTCTTAGAAAGCACAAGAAAAATGATCACTATTTTGTATGTTGATATATAGAACCATTCGATGAAAGCTTAATATAAGATACCTGTGCATTTCTGTAAGGCTCAGATTCACTCCACTTCCACTGATAAAGTTCTCCTTTACTGCTGACCGCCAGAAGCTCAGAATATAGAGCCCCAATACAGATGAACTTTGTTCCATCCTACAAAGTAAAAAATAATACAATAGTGTAAGTACAACTGGCCAAACCTAATCACTTTAATCACTTCATCAAATCGGGATTAATTCAGTAAACATATAAACCACAGCTGTGCAAAGTCTTCAGCACAGCCTGTAAGGCCCTTCGTAATGCAGCCCTGGCTTCCTCTGTGAAATCACTGTCCTTCAGTCACACAGGCCTTCTTCCAGATCCCAGACCATGTCCGCAGGATCCTGTCATGTCCTTGGTATTCTCTTGCCTTGTTTCTCAGTGACTCGATCCCTATCCTTAATCAAGTCTGCTCAAAGAAACCTTGACCACACTACCTACAAAACCACCACTCTCATATTCCACCTCCTTACTCTGCTTTCTTTGTAGATGATAGCATTTCACAACTATACTACATTATGATAGTAATAGTATATACACAATACTGTATTACTCATTTACGGTCTATTCACTTGGATATAAGCTTTGTCTTGTTCACCACTGTATCCCCATTTTTTAGAACAGTGCACATGGTAGGTGATATAAATGTGCCAAATAAATGAAGAAAACAATAAGCTGAAGCTGGGAAAATCAAGTGTCAAGACAGAAGACTCCTTCTCTCTAGACTCTTCCAAGCTGCTGAAACAAACGTCTACGTTGTTTTTTTTAAGGTGAGAGTTCATTTAGTTTTAAGGTGATGCACATGCCAAGTGTTAAATGCAATTAAATTCTAAAAATCTTTGACAATAAATGTAAATGAACAGTATCAATAATTTTTTTATGTTTGTTTATTTTGAGAGCGAGAGAGCAAGAGCAGGGGAGGGGCAGAGAGAGAAAAAGAGAGAGTGAGCGAGTGAGTGAATGAGAGAATCTCAAGCAGGCTCCACACTCTTAGAGCAGAGCCTGACACAGGCTCAAACCCGCAAACCATGAGATCATGACCTGAGCCGAAACCAAGAGTCAGACCATCAACAGACTAAGCCACTCAGGTGCCCCAGTATCAGTATTATTTTTAACATAATGTTAATATGATCAGAGTCATGAAGCTACCCAGAAATCACATGGCAAAACTTGCCATTAAGAGATTTTTGGTTGTACTTTTGCTACTGGTCTAAGCACTGCTTCTCTTTGGAATTCTGGCTCTGGAGTATGCTAAACTAATGGTGTCATTTTGCTTTTCTGTCAAATTCCAATCTTATTTGGTCAGATGGGTTACACCGGTCAGCTAAAGCCTGTAAAGTCTGCCACGATTTATAATGTAACAACAGGTTATGCTGCAGAGGTGTACCGAAAGAACCCAAATTTTAACCTTCTATTTTACCAATACCAATCAGCCCTATTGTCAAGTCACTTCCACAGAGGGACAGGAGAGACCAAATTTGAAACTCTGCAAGTTACCAATTCCTCGCTTATCTTCCGCCAAGCGTATCTGAAAACCTGTGTCTACTCTCTCCAAGGTGGCTGCATCAAATCCTAACATCTCTACCTCACACTTCCTTCTCCTCCCTTCAGTTAAAGGATGATGGAATCAAGCCAAGTGAGCCCAAACCCTGGATCCAACACCTATCAAGTATGTGACTCTGGGTAAGTTTTATAACTTCTCTGAACCCCCTTTCTTTACCTCTAACATGGGTTTAATAATATATATGGGGGGAGAATAAAAGCCAAAAGACAGTAACATACATAAAGTAGACAGCACACAGCCCAGCACAAATTAGTGCTCAAATTGAACTATGATTACTCTGCCCCCAACATCACCTTCTACTTACCCAGAGAAGCACAAGCTTGCTGAATATTCCTACTTCTAGATTTAACAAAAAAAAAACCACCATTCTCCTCTCCTCCCCACCTTCATCTCAGAGAAAGAAGTGTCCTTCTCTCTTATTTAAGGGTAACCCCCACACACAGGATGTAACACTCTCTCATAACCCCAACAATCAACCAAACTAATCCTTCCTTCAATCCTACTCATGGTAAAGTGAATTGCTTGGCATGTTTCACCTTACCAGCTTTCACTCAGAGGTACAACTACACCTCCAACAGTCATATCAATGCCCCATGCATTTAATTAGCCCATCTTCTCTTTAAACTCTTCAAACCATTTGACCCTGTTCATCTGTTCTGGAATTTCTCCTGTCCCTATTCATAGGTCACTATTCCCTATTGGTCTTCCTTCTTTTTTCATGGCTATTTTCTTCATCTCCCTCATACCACCATCCACTCCCTGCCCCAGATTCCACCCTGTTCCTTTATTCAAATATGCTCCACCCTCAGCCTAACTGACAGCAGCCATTGGGGCATCATGCTTATTAAACATGTACATCTCCTACCTCCAACTAACCTGTTGCAAGAGTTGTCTACTGGATGTCGTAAAGCACCCTAACATCTACAAAATAAATTCATCATCTCCTCCAAAGCTGCATATCCTTTGCAGTTGCTCTCTCCATGAATGGCATCCACCACCCACCCTGTAACAGAGGAGAGACATGAAAACCTGGGCCCTCTCATCACCTCCTCTTCTTCTCTCTTAACAATGTAGTGACTAGTCAACCAGTACTGCCTTTGCCTCAAATTCCTTAGATTCTTCCTTTCCTCTATCTCCACTGCCATTACTTTAGTTGAGATGCTCATAATTCCCTTCCATGACAATTCTATCAGTCTCTGAACAGACTCCAGATTTTTCCTATTCCTATCTTTCTCCTACAATGCCAAGAGCCTTCACCTCATAAAAAAACAAACAGAACCCCATGGATTCCATGAGGTCACTTCTCTAAGAACTCTGCTTCCTAGTGACTGCAGACCATCTTAACCCCGTGGCAAGTTGCCGGGGGGCACTCACAGTCTTGCTCCACCTTGCTCTTTTCTACTCCCTACCCACCCACACTAGATTTCTCATTGTTCCATAACCACACCGTGCCCTTTCCTGACTCTAGGCCCATGCTTGATATGCTTGGAATGCCTCTGCATCTTAGTCACTGCCTACTTAACCTTAAAAATGCTGCTCAGATATCATCTCCTGTGTGAAGTCTCTACCAAATCTCTCAGGTGGCATTAGTCATTCTCCACTGTGAAACTCTAAGCACTGTATTCACACCTTCAAGTCTACCACCGATCACACACTGTGAACACATTATACTGTATGTGAATGTATGTCTTCCCCACTGAGAGGGGCCATATCATACTCACCTCTACATTCCCAAAGGCCAGCTTGGCACATGGTACACAGTAAGAACACTCTTATAACTGAATGAATAAATGAGTTTTAACCCCAACTTCTCCAAGTAAAATGCCTTGCCAGAGCAATACAATCCTGAACAAATCATCCCTATATCAAGAACATGGCGCACAAAGCCTCTCAGAAGTGACTTTACCTATATCCTCCAAGACAGACCAACGTTCCCCAAGGTAAGTCCTGAATGAACTGAATGCCAAAGGCACTGAAAATCCATTACGGACAAATGTGGAAAATGTGTGTGTCCAACCAAAGGAAGATGATGGAATAATCACCTATCGCTTCTTGCCCAATTTAGATTTGTTATGTGAAGAAATACAAAACAAAGAACAGAAAAGAACAGTATTTTAGCTCACTCATTTTATAACGTCATAGAAAACATTGTTTTCATTGTATTTATGAAATAACAATGGCTGCCTCTGAGCAAGTTAGGGCCTACTTCAACCCAACTGGAAAAAGTAGATGTGCATGTTTCCTGAAAGATCAGTACTTTGTAGCGCTATTTTTTTTTTTTTTTAACAAAAATCAAGTCACTAAAAGTTGACACTACTCAATGAATTTGCAACTGTCTGAATAACAATAAATAACTGAACTGAGGCCATCAATCAAACTAGAAATGTCTCCCCAAAAGGAGATGGAAATCTGTCAAAAATGATAGAAATTATGTAGGGGCCAAAACTGAAAAGAAAAAAAAAAAGGCATGTAGTCCAGCAGCAGTGTAAATTCCTGCTGACCACATCTATATTTAGTGACTTCTATTTTGAAAACGTTGGCCTTTCTATTCCTATATTTCTCCCATAAAACTTGGTTTTCATCTTTTTAAAAAAATGTTCCATCAGCCAACACTACCTCTCCCAGGATGTACCAGCACCAACAGCAACATTATCACATATTATGCCTGAAGTGGATGGAATATAACCAAGGGTTACAACGTGCAATTTGATCAACTTTAGTTATTCACACTTCATTTCTCCTTGCCTATCCACTTTCCCTAGTCTCCTTATGCCTGCCTTCGTTTCCTTTCTATGACAATTTCTCCTTTTAAATTATGTTTGTGACACATTTAGCTAATTCTTAACAGGTACTTACTACCTGCAACATCCAAGTGTCAATAACACAACAACAACAAAGACCTCTCCCCACTCAACTTGCCCTTCTAGAACCCTGAAGGTGAAGCAATATGATCAACAAGTTTGGTCAACTGGTTCCAACAGTGAGGCTGCTCCAAATAGGTTAAGTAAGGAAGCAAATGTCATGGCCTATTTGCTCTCAACACCATTCAAACAAACGGAGAATCACATGCAACTCTGCAGTTCAAAAGACCAATGTGAATATATTTTCTTTTTTTCTTAGGCCATATGAAAACAGGTCCACAACAGTAAGGGACAGGACTGCAAATTAACATCACTGACTTGCTCCATCAGTTTGTTTCTTCATCACCCACGACACAACTCTCACCACACTCTTCTCCAACAACTTGCTTAAAAATAAAGGATATGTGCGTGCTTTAAACTGAAAGCATTATGGGGCACAAAGCAAAGTTTTTATGTTCAGTTTTAGCAGATTTACTCAGCATGGATTTCTATGTAATTACTCCTCCTTCTCCCTCCCACGTCTGTTATTCCCTCTTATCTGTGCATTCTCTTGGTAACAGTGTTTCGTGACTATAGCTGCATCTTTTTTCCCTTATAAGTCACCTTAGATTCTTGTTGGAAGTAGGCTGGCATAAATATATATATATAGCTACATTTTACATGTAGACATTCAGCACATAGAACTAAATTTCTAGTCTGAGGAAATTAAATTTCAGAACTGAGAAGTCTCATGAAATGAAGCTATGTGAGATAATCACCTAATGGGAAGATTGCATCCTCTTACCAAAGTAACTGAATTATCACAGCTACTTCCAGAAATATAAAGTACAAAAAGCAAACAGGAGGAAGGACAGGAATGAGGGACAGTGGTATGCTGGAGAGGGAGGGAGGAATGATGGATGAAGAGGCAGGGCAGCGTAATAAAAAGTTGACATTCTGGGGTAAAACTATGCAGAAACCAGTATAGATTTGGCTGGTTCAACTGTGAACCTGAGGAACTTGGACTTAGAGGCCCTCCCTCCATCTCTCCCTTAGGTAGATACAGACAACCCATTAATTTTTTATTATGCTACATTATTATAGCAATAAAATGTTTTCATTTCTTGCATTTTTTAGCCAAGTCAGACAATGGACATGGTCATATCTCTTTCAGCTTGTGCTCAACTCTGTACCAGCAGAGAATCCAGCGCTCAAAATACTGCCACATGGACCCACTTGGAATACCCAAATGCTGCCGCTGGGGTCTCACCCATCCGTGACTTACAGAAACTGTCTGTTCTCTTTGTAGAACAAAGACCCTTTGTTCTCCTTGTTCTTTACACTTTACATATAATGGGTCATCTAATTCTCATGACAATCTCACAAGGCAAAACCCATCATTATCCTCATCTTATACATGAGAAACAAAGGCCCAGAGAGGTTAAAGGTCTTAACCAAGGCCACACAGCTAGTAAGTGGCAGGGCCAGAATATGAACTCCAGCAATCTGACTCCAGAGTCCACACTCGGCAATCACTCTGGCCTCCTAGGATTCCCCAAAGCCTCCTGTACCTAATTCTATAATGGTACTTAGTCCAAAGCATTAATATCATTGTTCTGCCTTCTACAAAACTCTTACCCTAACACCTAAGCAAAAGGCCTAACACAAAGATTGCAGTGGGGCACCTGGGTGGCTCAGATAAACATCTGACTCTTGGTTTCAGCTCAGGTCACGATTTCACGGTTTGAGGAGTTCAAGCCCCGCGTTGGGCTCTGTGCTGGCAGCACAGAGTCTGTTTGGGATTCTCTCTCTTGCCCTCTCTGTCCCTCCGCCACTCACCCTCTTTCTCAAAATAGATAAATAAGCTTCAAAAAAAAAAAAAGGAAGTATGCATTTAATCAAGGCTACTAAATTAATAACAACTGACCTTCACCTGTCTTCATGAAGACATCCTTATAATAATTTTTAATTTTTATATTTTTAAGGTACTGAAAAATTAATAAAGGAAAAATTTTTATGCCTACTTAACAATTTTTAAAACTTTTTCTTTTTACCTTTCAACCCCCTGCCTCTAGTACTCACCAATCTGTTCTCTGTGTGTATGAGCTTGGTGTTTTGTTTTGTTTTTTTGATTCCACATTCTCATATAAGAGTGGTCATATAGCATTTGTCTTTCTCTGACTTATTTCACCCGCCATAATGCCACTGAGGTACAATCCATGTTGTCACAAATGGCAAGATTTCCCTTTTTTTATAGTGGAACAAAATTCAATTGTATATATGAGTATATGTATGTATTATATCTTCTTTATCATCCACTGATGAATACTTAAGGTTATTTCCATATCTTGGCTATTGTACATGCTTCAGTGAACACGAAAGTGCATGTATCTTTTTGGGTTAGTGTTTTCATTTTCTTTGGATAAACACCCAGAAGCAGAATTGCTGGATCATATGTTAATTCTATTTTTAATTTTTTGAGGAACTTCCATACTAGTTTTCAAAGTGGCTGTACCAATTTACATTCCCACCAATAGTGCACAAGAGTTCCCAAGTATGCTCTTATACTAGCTTTGACATTCAACTCAAGGAATAACTCATAGAAATATTTAAAGTTTAAGGTTACCTGAAATATTTTCAGTTCAATATTAACTATAAAAGGCTTAAAGAGAACACTCATTCTACTATGAAAGAAACTTTATTAGCCTACAAAATGGTGAAACTTTGAAGAAATTGCTGTTTCTCTAAATAGGGAGTAGGGAAAAGTCAGTACTAATCCAGAAGATAATTAACCAATGGAATTTCTCATGTACCCCCACACAATGAAGAGTGAAGATACTATGGTTACTACGCAAACTTCCAATTTAAAAATACCGGATTAAGTCATTTCTGAAGTTAAGCTGGCAGGCATTCTTTAACCCTCCTCACCCAAAAAAGAAAGAAAGAGACATTACTTCTAAGTAGTGAATGCTGACAACACCCTTTATCTCCCTGCACCCTCCACCTGACACTTGATCACACATCAAGCTCCCCTCCACCAAAACCCTTGTACTTCCCAGGGATCACTACCCCCAATTTTGGGGGGGGCCAATATAGTCAGCTACTGATATTTGTTGATAACTATGATAATGCTTAAGAGTTTGATTAGGCTTAAGCTATTTTTTCCCTAAACTGCATTTTTTATATCTAAATTTCAATCATAAGCTAATAAAAAGTAGATCTTTTCCAGTGCAAATATTTTAAATTAGGGGTTTAATAGGAAAAAAAGGTACAGGAAGGATATATTTTGTTTCACACACTCCTATTCCTCCTTGATGTCTAAACATCAAGGAAATAACACATCAAGTGTTATTAAGTCTGCACAGTCTCAAGATATCACGATGTACTTATTAACTGTTTCTGAAAACAAGCTGTACTAAAAACATGCCTATTAGTAAAGAGCAACAAAGACTGTCTAAGCCTAACAGAGCATACGCTGGCCAGGGAAAAAGCTTGCTAGATTTGTACTGTTTAAAACACTCATTCATCAAAAATAGTACATGATAAAGAAGCCCAGACTAATATATATGTGATGGTACTATTAAAACAAGATTCATGAATCCTCTATTACTTCCTGCCAACATGGAAGTAGACACAGGCTAATATGATCCAGGCAAGAGAAATAGGAAACACAGAACAATGTACAGAAGAGAGGGGGAAAAAAGGCCCTAGGTTTAAATCACCTTCTACCACATGGAATAAAAGCAGAACTTAGGACATGTCTAGTTTTATGGAAAGAAGTAAGAGAATGCCAATACAGGGAAAGTTTGTCAGCTGCCAAAGAAAACAGAATAACCTTTGCTTACAAAGAGACTGATTAAAATTCATGTTCCTTCTTGTATTCAAGCTTTCCACATGAGCTGAATACAGAAGAAAATAAATGAACTACATCAAGATTCGCAATAACTATGAAAAATAAATTCAAAAGTTAAACAGTATTTTCCTTTAATATCCCAAATGCAAATTCAACTTCAAAAAAAGAAAAAAAAAATCTCTATCAGAATCTCCTTATCTGTTAGAGATTAACCTCAAAATTTTTATGTTCTTTTACTCCTACTTAAGAAAATTTCCTGCCCACTGGCTCTGGAAATAAGAAGAAAAAGGCACATCAAAAGAGAGATGAAAAACATGGCTTCCTGTAGGAGCCATTACCAAGCACTCAGGACAACGAAACCTACACAGCATCAACAGGATCAGACACTATGTTTCCTCTGCAGCAGTGATGGATTTTTAAAGATTCAAATCAACTTAACAAATCCTGGATGCCTTCTAGAAGCCAGTCACTGTACTTTTCAGGATGCAGAGCCGATCTCCCAGTCCATTCCTGTTCAGCCTGCTTTGTCTCCCACAGCATTTAGAGCAAAGGGTCTGTCAGAATTCAGTGCCATGAAACAGGGCAACTAATTAGTCAAAAGAAACACAGATCCCTATCTTGCCCTGACTTGTGGGCTTCTATCAATGACCACAAACTTGCTCTGAAGTAGCTGGGGTCCACTTGACATTATAAAACAAATTTCTACCAAGGGTTACCAGTTACTGGCAAAATTATCACCAGAAAAGAAGTTCTGAAACAGAATGCTGATGTGTTATCGGGAACTACCATTCCGATTTCTCCAATTTACTTCATCAAGTAGAAAAACAACAACAAATAATAGCACCACTGAATCTACATCTAAGGTGACTCCTGTAGTGCCAAATAAAGATGTTCTATGTATACTTTAAAACAAAACAAAAATATCACTTATGTCTGTGTGTGTGTGTGTGTGTGTGTGTGAGTGTGAGTGTGTGTGTGTTTTAAATAATGGTAGTACAAGGGCTCCTCCTTGATGGTTCAGCTGGTTAAGCGTCTGACTTCGGCTTAGGTCATGATCTCTCAATTTGTGAGTTTGAGCCCCTCATCAGGCTCTCTGCTGTCAGCACAGAGCTCACCTCAGATCCTCTGAACCCCTCACCCTCTGCCCTTCCCCAACTCATGCTCGCTTGCGCGTGCTCTCTCAAAAATAAACAAATATTTAAAATAAAATAATGGGAGTACAGGAGCGCCTGGGTGGCTTGGTCAGTTGAGCATCTGACTTCGGCTCAAGTCATGATCTCACGGTTCCTGAGTTTGAGCCCGGCATTGGGCTCTGTGCTGACAGCTCAGAGCCTGGAGCCTGCTTCAGATTCCGTGTCTCCCTCTCTCTGCCCTTCCCCTGCTCACACTGTCTCTCTCTCTCAAAAATAAACATTAAAAAATTTTTTTTTGTTTTTTTAAATAATGGTAGTACAAAACTCTGAAATAAAATAGAAACCTTGGTGGGGGAGGGAGGCAGTTGGGTTTGCCAGGAATCCATTTAAATGGAAAGGGTGGGAATCTTTCCAAATACCTTATCAGGCCACCACTGCAAATCTTCTCCTAGAGATACTGGACTTTGAACAGGTGTATTCTTCTTATCCAAGTTTGGCTCTCCTTCCTTGCTGGTAGAGCCCCTTTCATTATCAAATGAGGCTCCATCAAGCCACCTTCGTTCACGTAAACGTAAAACGGATTCACGTTCACGCAACAGCTCAGAGTCTCTCTCTAAGGGAAGAAGGAGAACTGGTATGCAATTGGGTCACACCAGTGGGATAAAAGTAAGCCACTCTCTAGTAAAGACCCTTCAGGATGCAACTAACAGCAGTTTATCTACTCACAAAAATTTAATGTAAATGTATATCTAGTAAGCCTGACATGCAACATTCAAAACATTAACTCTTTCAAGTGAATCTATGAAAATTATAAACTAGCATTTTTGAGAACTATGTAGAGGCAAACTTTTTTGAATTCCAACTACTAATTTTAGAACAGAATTACTTTATTTTAAAATGGATTTTTAATGGAATTAAAAATTTTTGGCTTTCATTAAAGATGGTTACCATAACTTTATCTACTAGATAATGTGCATAAATAAGAATTTCAACATATCAGATACATATGTAAATCAAGAGTATTTAGTAGAATGCCTTACAAAAACAAAACCTTATACAAACAAGGAAAAAACCTGAAAAGGATAAAATATAAATCCATTAACATTAACTATAAAAATGTTGATAATTCAAGCCCTTGTTCAGAGTAATCTTATAGACTGGATATTCATGGTCAGTTTCATTTAAAATTTTTTGAGAAACAGACAAGCTTCTTTTTTTAACTATCTTTATAGAAAGATAAAGATTTCCTTACAAAAATGCTTCCCCTGCAATTGGCCTTCAAACTCTCTACAGACAGTTTGTTGGGGGGGGGGGGGGGGTGTTTTTTGTTTGCTCATTATTTTTTTAAGTAAGTAATCAAAATATACTTCCCAAGACTTGGATAAGAAGGATCAGAAACAACATTAACTTGAACCATATGAAACTGCCATCCATGCAGGTCAAAATGGAAGCAGCAGCAATTTCATATGGTTCAAGTGAAAAGCAATGCCTACACAGAATGACCAAAAAAAGGGGAGAAATTTAGAAGGAGTTATTTGTGCTTGATATTAAATATCTGAAAATGAAATGTTTGATAAAGGCAGTAAAGTATGGATTTATTTAAATTTTTTAAAGCTATTACGTAACAGGTTCAGTATATTGTAAGATCATCATAGGTTTATTATTTTTAAACTCTGCTTTTAAGTACTCGATATTTGTAGCAAGGTCTTAATAAAACATAGCAATTTTTCCAGTTTACTAATGATCAGTAGATAATATAACTGATTCTTGTCTGTTATTTGAATCAAGCAGTTTTACATTCTGGAAACTAAAAAAATTGACTTAATAAAGTTAAAATACAAGTTAAATCTATACCAACATATACAGAGAAAAGTCTTACATTCACAGGATTTCAAAATCTTCTAACCTCTACTATGTACTATACCTTTCAAGAATTTCAAACTTTTGAAAGTAACATTTAATAAGCTATACATTTCCACATATTAATTATTAGCCAATCCCATTTCTATTAAATTTTTTCATACTTCTCACTTCCATCTAGCCAGGATTTAAAATGAACAGAATAATCACTTTATTTTAATCAAATAAACTAAAGAGACTTGTTTTCTGAATGCTGCATGTCACTGTAAAGTAGAATTCTGCTTTTAGTTCAGAATCCATTTTCCTAATTAAAAATACAGTTAGGTAAGTCAAATCCCTTGACAGGTATTCCACAATGTAGATAAGATCATCTCTAAAGTGAAGTACTATTTGTGGCTCTTCCAAATCAAAAATAACTAGTTTAATACCAAAGCATTCAAAAAGAGTAATAAGTATTAACGTATAATTACTACAGTATTAAAAGTTAAAACATAGTGAACTCCATCACTATCTCTCCATATAGCCAGCCAATGATCACAAAGAAATAAATGCAAAATTACCTCGAGATGAGCCTAGCCTGGAAAGCGATGAACGACGAAAAGAAGGATAACCAAAATAGCTAATGTCTTCAGAAAACATGGCATCTGCATCAATAATAACACTTGGGTGGGCAGAATGAATGTCAGCATCAAGAAGAGACATAAGATCCTCTATAAACAGAAAGAAACATAAATAAAGCAGATACAGAAAATATCTGTAGACCACTGAAAGGTCTCTGAAAAATTAAATCAGATTAGAATGAGATGCAGACTACTGACATACCCTGAGGGAAAAGTCCTAACTACCTAGGAAATAAAGTTAATGTTACTAAACAAAGATTTTAGGGAACATCAAATGCATGAGTGTCACTTGGGCTACCTAAATAATCACAAGGAAAAAAAAAGATCTCTATTAAGATATTTGTAACATCATAGATATAATGTAGCCAAAATCTAAATGCAATTATTACATATTTGGTAATAAGGGCATCAGAAAACAACTTTCCAGAGTCATCTGTCAGACAGTGATAAAGCCATGTATATACATCTATGTCTTTACTGGGATAGAACGCAAGTCCACTGAGCAAAAACATTTCCCCATTTCCCCTAAAAGGTATTTTACAAATTAAACACTACAGTGAGAAATACCTACCACCTTGGAAAGAACCGTCAGAAAACCCATTGTACTTTATAATGCCATTACCCACTCAAAAAAAAGTTTCTCCCTCTAAAGCTAAGAAAACCATGATGGTGATCCACCAACCTCCAGGCAAATAAGATTCACTGGCTGTATCATCCCCATCATCTCCATCTTCATCATCCCGGCTAAGTAGATTATTTACAGCGAGGTTTACGTCAAGATTTGTTCGCTGAAGTTCCCGAATAATGACACTTCTGGATTTGCCTTGTAAAACGACCTGGGCCTGAAATAAAAAATAAAGAAGAGTGCTATGCTAATTTTCTTGTGACTATACTTTTATCAAAATCAGCTTTCTAGAAGCAGTATTTCACAATTCATGCTGCAAGTCATGACTAAAGCCCAGTATATTCACTTAAGTACTTAACTGAATATTGTTCTGCTGCCTGTGTGAAGTGTTCCACAAGATCCATACCTGTGAAATCAGCTCCTCTGGAATGACAGAAGCAGGAATAACTGGCTGGGGCTGACTGCCCAAAAGCCCAGACCCTCGATCCCGCCCAGTCCGAATAACTCGGGTCTGTCGGCGGGAATCTCGAGCTCCAGCTGAGGACCTTCCAGAAGACCCTCCTCCACTTCCACCTACTCCAGAACTCCATCGACTTCTAAAAAAGGAGAGAATTTAAGACAATTAATATTTTTAAGTCATTCTGAATAGACCACTTTGGGTCTCACATTCATTCCCCTAAGTGGAGACAAAGCGATTTGTCTAACTGACGTAACAGTTTACAGTATTTTAATAGAACAACAGAACTGAGCCTCAAACTAAAACTGTTTGTGTTTTAATGCTTAACTTACATGTAAAATCACTCTTCAGAAAGATAAGTATCACATTTATGCATCTTTTGATGTAATGTTTTAAAGCTCCACATACCAAATATTTCTAGTCACAATTCTAAAATGTGTTATAGGACACACCTTGCCTCTACCTGGAAGACTCATCAGACAATAACTACCAACAACATGTTACACAAAAAGTGTAATTCAGAGTTTAGGGCTCAAACTGCTTTGCATGGAATAAAACATTTATTTGGCAAAGGTATTAGTCCATTGATATTTAGCACTATTAACCACCTTAACCAAGGAAAAGTTATTATTTAAAAGTCATTAATTTTTTCTTGAGTATGAGAAAACTTAGAAAAAGCATGACATTTCCATCTTTACTTATTGCCCCGAACATGAGCATTAAGCATTTTCAAATCAACAAAGCTAGATAACCATAAACAACTGCTTTTCTGTATTCAAAGAAAATGTTCTCACAAATCACATTAGCCTTAGAAATTATGACAGTGCCAGTCTATTTATTTTAGAAAAATTTTTTTAGTATAGCTGATGCCTCTTTAAAATGAATCTAATATTTAGAGATCATTCAATCTAGATAAAGGTACTTTATTCTCAACTATTGTGCATGGTACTCATCTAAGGCTGAAACCTTCAACTTGCCCATGCAGATTTAGTTTAAATTTGATTTTCCAAGTCTTTTGTTCTCTTACAAATGTCTGACTATATTAACCATAACAATTCTAATATACAACAAACTACTGGATCTCTCTTCTTACTTAATTGGAAAGCACAATCTATGTCTAAACAAATAAAAAAAAAAAACTTTTAAAAAGTTTCCTCAGTAAAATGGAAAAAGAACAAATCTCCAGAAAACTTAGTGTCATCCTTTTTGATGGTTTTCTACACTTGTTGATGCACTGTATCAATTGTTTATGTGGTATTTGTATCTATAGCCTGAGAACTGCCCAAGATAATTTTAGAGAAAAACAGTATTGTGCATTCTCAGGACTATACTATGAACCATCATTTAATCTCAGTTATGCAATAGATGTCATAAATATAACAGTAAAGAACCATTCATAGACGAAAAGAAAAACTAAGGTGCATTAAGAGTACATTGCTTTAACAAAAAGGAAATTTAAAAAAAAACAATTCCACTTACAATAGCATCAAAAAAACAAACAAACAAACAAACAAACAAACAAACAAACAGTACTTAGGGATAAACCTAACCAAGTAGGTCAGACTTGCATAATGAAATCTACCAATCACAGCTAAGAGAATTTAAAGAGGGCACAAATAAATAAAACAAACCTCATGCTCCTGGACTGGAAGACTTAATATTGTTAAGATGTCTACATTACTCAATGCAACCTACAGATTCATTATAATCCCTATCAAAATGCTAAGGGCATTTTTTACAAAAATAGAAAAATTCATCCTAAAATTCATGTAGAGGCTTGAGAGATCCTCAAGAGCCAACACAAATTTGAAAAAGAAGAAAAACAAAATTCTAGAGAACACATACTTTGTGATTTTGAAACATTATTCCAGAACTACCATAATTAAAACAGTATGGTACTGGCATAAAGACAAACAGACCAATGGAACAGAATAGAGAGCCCAGAAATAAACCCTCATATGGTCAAATGATCTTTGATAAGGGTGCCAAAACCACTCAATGGGGAAAGGACAGTGTCTTCAAAAATGACACAGGGAAAATTACATATCCACAAGTGAAAGAATGAAACTGGACCCTTATGTTATACCACATGGAACAATTAATTAATTTACTTATTTTTTATTTAAAAAAAATTTTTTTAATCTTTACTTATTTTTGAGAGAGAGAGAGACAGAGAGAGAGAGAGAGAGAGAGAGAGAGAGAGAGAAAGAGAGAGAGCGTGTATGTGTGTGTGAGCAGGGGAGGAAGAGAGAGAGAAGGAGACACAGAATCCAAAGCAGGCTCCAGGCTCTGAGCTGTCAGCACAGAGCCCAACGCAGGGCTCGAACCCACAAACTGCGAGATCATGACCTGAGCCGAAGTCGGACACTTAACCAACTGAGCCATCCAGGCGTCCCTGGAACAATTAATTTAAAACGATTAAAGACCTAAATATAAGACCTAAAACTATAAAATTCTGAGAAGATATAGGGGAAAAGCTTCATGATGCTGGACGTGGCAATGATCTCTTAGATATGATACCAAAATCACAAGCACGGAAAACAAAAACAGGCAAAATAACTATATCAAACCTAAAACCTTTGTGCTTCAAAGGACATAATCAACACAGTGAAAAGGCAACATATAAAATGGGAGAAAATATTTGTAAATCATGTAACTGATATAAAGGGTTAAAATAACCCTATCGAAGTATATACATCTACTCCTGAGCAGACCTTACAAACTCAAATCTCCACGAGGGGTAGACAGATTACATTAATAAATGAAGTCAAGATAACAGGGAAGAGTGGAAAGTAACAGCCTACCTAAAACACCCAAGTTCACTGCTGGATTCATCCATCAAAACACCAACGGCTGCCATTTTGTAACACAAACCTGCTACACAAACCCTGAACTGAGGTGTTGAAAGACATTTGTCAAAGTATCTCTGGTTTGTCCATTAACCTGTTACCATGGAGGATACCATGTTTTCCCACTCATACCTGCTGTGCAGGGTTTCTTCTATCAGAATCCAAACAACCTTCCAGAGTCTCCCTACTTCAAATTGCTCTTTTACATTCCTTTCTGTAATCAATTTGCTATCTAGAGATAATAATATATTGAACTAAACATACAGTAATATAAATTTATCAGTGGTCAAAAAAGACAGTACTGGAATGAGCGATTCTTGTTATCTATAATTTTAGTAAGCTAGTAAGCTATATATTGTTTAATACTAAACGCAAAAGCCCTGGGGCACCTGGGTGGCTCAGGTGGTTAAGCCTTTGGTTGAACCTGACTTTGGTTCAGGTCATGATCCTATGGTTTGTGAATTCAAGCCCCCCATGGGGCTCTCTGCTGTCAGTGCAGAGCCCACTTCTGATCCTGTCTCCCTCTATCTCTGCCTCTCCCTGCTCACACTCTTACTCCCTCTCTTCCAAAAATAAACATTAAAAAAAAAAAAAAAAAAAAAAAACAAAAACAAAACAAAAAAACCTCCAAACTCCTGGGGAAACCAGTTTCTACTACCTATACTTTGCTCATCAAAATTAATCCTACAATTCTGATCCCATTACATAGTACTCAAGGTAACAGAATGACTCAAAATCAACTGAGGAGATCACACCATAGGAATTAGTCCACAGCTTGCAAACTCAAAGTCCATGGGCCAAGCTTTGTCCCTACAGCTGGTTGGTTAGTTAAAAATATATACATAAAACCCACGGTTTGTGGGGTCAAGCCTCACATCCAGCTCTCTGCTGTCAGCATGGAGCCCGCTTTGGATCCTTTGTCTCCACCCTCTCTCTGCCCCCCCCCCCTCAAAAATACATAAACTTCCAGGACACCTCTGTGGCTCAGTCGATTAAGCATCTGACTTCAGCTCAGGTCATGATCTCGTGGTTTATGAGTTCAAGCCCTGCATCAGGCTCTGTGCTGACAGTGCGGAGCCTGCTTCAGATCCTCTGCCCCCCCCCCCACCTCTCTCTGCCCCTCCCCTGTTCTCTATCTCAAAAATAAACATTAAAGAACAAAATTTTTAAATAAATAAACTTTAAAAAAGAGCTTATACACACATAAACACCACACATATGCTATATACATATGATTGGTTATGTGTGTCCCTGTGTATATATTTATTTACATAAAAATATTAATTAGTTCTAATATTTAAGCCAAGATGTTCACATAAGGATAGAGAATTGCAGCTTTCCTTGGGACAAAAAAAGGGGTGGGGGTAAGGGGCACATGGCTGGTTCAGTCGGTGGAGCATGCAACTCTCAACCTCAGGGTCATGAGTTCAAGCCCCACTGGGTATAGAGCTTACTTTAAAAAAACAAAACAAAAAACAAAACAAAACAAAACAAAACAAAACAAAACAAAACCAAACCAGGTTGGAGGGGACACAGAAGTCTGCATTTGGCAACAATGACTCTGTATTCTCCTACGGGAATAATCAGCTGATCAGCTGCCTCCTCTAAAAATGGGGCATTCGCTTAGTCTGTCGCAGTCTTACTACTTACCTACTATCTTACCCACCTAGCCAGCTTCAATTATTATTTACAATTACAGTGACCTACTTGGCTTTTACATTCCAAATCCAGTGCTAATTACTAACTCAGATGAGACTCCAAAGGAAATACAGTAGCTCAAATGAATGAAAAGCAGCTTAACACCTATCACCTATTATATCCAGTGACATCAAACAGAATAAAAAGACTTTAGACACAAATATCTCCATTTAAAATTTACTACTGAGCACAATTAACTCTCTTTCCCAAGTAAATTTGGTGTTCTTACCCTTATCCTGGTCTGAAATGAGTTGAACAAAATTACATAGAAGATTTTTGAAATATTTCCCAGGATAAATCTTGCTAGTTATGAAAGGGAGAAAACAGGAGGAATGAGAAATCTTTAACACAAACACCTGCCAACAGTGAAAAGGCCAAAGGGAAAAATACTAAAAATCCCATAAATTCTGTGTACTATGCATTCCTAAGAATGATTGGTCAAAATAAATGATCAATTCTCAATTATCTATGTTAATGGAAAAAGAAAAGCCAACTATCCCCAACTCTTCCAAATGTAGCTCTCAGATACAGTCCATTCACTCCCTGATTCACAACCCAGAGGGAGCAAAACTGGACTCTGAAGGAAGGGCAGGGGGTAGGGGTGGCCACAGTCTACGGGGATGGTCCCTTTCATATTTGACTGCATTTGGTAAACTTGTGGATAAAAATCCCCTCTGGTAGACTTAAGCTCTGCCTTCCTTGATTCTCTATGACAGGTTATAAATTGCAAACTTCTTTAAAGTTCACTGTAATCAACACAGAAAGAGGAAAAAACACCCATTATACAACTCACAGAAAAAATATATTATGAAGAAAAATATTTTTGACTCTATAAAATTTAATTTACAAAATAACTTGATCACAATTTCACCATCAACAAACTGAGACTGATTTTCAGAGGCCAAACAGAAACAATTAGCCTTTAAGTGCTTATGCTTTGTGGACATCTGCAGGACCAAATAAAGGTAAACAAATGACTGACAATGACTTAGTGGATGCTGTGATACCTGTGACATTTCTCAATACTTCAACGCATGAAACGCCAAAGAAAGCTCACACAGAGTTTATTCTGCGCATATGTTTGGGTACACAAAGCAGTGTGGGCAAGGATAAGTATGGAGGACTCAAAAATTGCTTCTCTCTGCATTTTAAAGTCTTAAGATTAGCCCTAATCTTCTTCTGAAGTAGATCTACAGAGGTTTCATTCAAGATCAAATATCCTATACTTTATTATTATCATCATATTTGTCACACATTTTATCAGGAAAGTCCTAAAATTCCACTGCTATATTTCAGTCACTCCACTATAATTGGTCATATCCAAGTTTTATTTATAAAGAGAACTTAAATCCAAGACAAACTGAGCAACACAATAGTAATGAATTATAAACTATAGAATAAAACAAATGTTAATGAGACCATAATGATATAAAGAACTAAATAGAAATAAACAAGAAATAAATGGACAAGGAAGGAAAATTCTTTACAGTCAAATTCCAATTAGTAAATATAAAACAAATGAAAATTTTTAAAAAAAATTTGGAAATTAAAAAAAAATATTTGGCCAACACCACAGAAATAATTAAGGCAAAAAATCATTGTGCTAAAATCAAGTTACATAGTCATCAAGATCTCCCCACAAAGTACACATTAATTACACAGAGGAAAATAGTAACTTAATATAATTAAGAAACCTGGCAAACACCACCTTAACTAATGAGGGGTAACCTTATCATCAGATGAGACATATCAACATCATGCACCTCCTGACATGATGCACCGAGAAAGGCCCATCATTACTTCTGTGCATTCTGGCCAAAAATGCATCACCTGCAATCCCTATCAAAACCTCAGCAAATTATTTTGTGGATACCAACAGACTAATTCTAAAGTTTATGTGGAGAGGAAAAAGACCTAGCATAGCCAACACAACCCTGAAGAACTACAAAGTTAAAGGACAGACACTATATCTAACCTCAAGATTCATAAAGCTAGGGTAATCCAAATAGTGTGCTATTGGAAAAAAAAAAAAAAAGAGAGAGACAAACAGGTCAAAAGAACAGAATACAGAGCCTAGAAATAGACACCCCCCCCCCCATCCCCCACATAAATACAGTCAACTGATCTTTGGGCCAAGGGAGCAAAGGCAACACAGTGGAGCAAGGACAGTCTCTTCAACAAATGGTGTCAGAACAAATGGACATCCATATGCAAAAACAAAAACAAAAAAACCCTGAATCTAGACACAAGACCGCACACTCTTCACAAAAATTAACTCAAGACGGATCACAGACTTAAATGTAAACTGCAGAGCTATAAAACTCTTACAAGCTAAACACCAAAGAAAACCTAGATGACCTCAAGTATGGCAATGACTTTAGATAGGACACCAAAGGCACAATGACACTCTGTAAAAGACACTGTCAAAAGAATGAGAAGACAAGCTATAGACTGGGAGAAAATATTTGCAAGACACATATTATAAAGGCCTGTTATCTAAATTATACAAAGAATTCTTAAAACTCAAAAATATAAAAACAACCAATCCAATTAGAAAATGGGCCAAAGACCTCAAGAGACACCTCACCAGAAAAAATAGCAAGTGAGCATATAAAAAGATGTCCCACATGGTACATCACTAAGGAAATGCAACCTACAACGAGGTATCACTATACACCTATGAGAATGGCCAAAATCTAGCACACTGACAACATAATACCAATTGTTGAGGAGGATATGGAGCAACAAGAACTCTCACTCACTGATGGTGGGAAAACAAAATGGGATAGCCACTTTGGAAACAGTAGTCAGTTTTTTACAAAACGAAACATACTCAGTGGCTCAGTTGGCTGAGCATCCGACTTGTTTTCAGCTCAGGTCGGGATCCCAGGGTCATGGGATCCAGCCCTGAGTTGAGTTCTGTGCTGAGTGTGGAGCCTACTTGAGGTTCTCGCTCTCCCTGTGTCTGTCTGTCTCTCTCTCTCTCCTCCTCTGTCCCTCTCCCCTACTCGTGCACACACCTTCATGTGCTCTCTCCCCAAAATAAAAAAACAAAAAACTAAACATATTCTTAAGCTATATTCCAGGGGCGCCTGGGTGGCTCAGTCGGTTAAGCGTCCGACTTCAGCTCAGGTCACAATCTCGCAGGTCTGCGAGTTCGAGCCTCGCGTCGGGCTCTCGGCTGATGGCTCAGAGCCTGGAGCCTGCTTCCAATTCTGTGTCTCCCTGTCTCTCTGCCCCTCCCCTGTTCATGCTCTGTCTCTCTCTGTCTCAAAAATAAATAAACGTAAAAAAAAAAAAAAAATTAAAAAAAAAAAAAGATATATTCCAGCAATTGTGCTCCTTGGTATTTAGGAGTTGAAAGCGTATACCCACCAACCCCCCCCCCCCACACACACACAAAACCCTGCACACAACATTAACAGTTTTATTCATGATTGCCAAAACTTGGCAGCAACCAAGATGTCCTTCAGTATGTGAATGCACAAATAATCTGTGGTACCATCCAGACAATGGAATATTATTCAGCACTAAAAACAAACAAGCTATCAGGCTATATGAAGACATGGAGGAAACTTAAATGCCTATTACTAAGTGAAAGAAGCCAATCTGGAAAGGCTACATTCCATATGATTCCAACCAAATGACATTCTGGGAAAGACTAAACAATGGAGACAATAAAAAGATCAGTGATTGCTAGGGGTCAGAGGGGAGAAAGGGAGGCAGAGCACAGAAGATTTTTAAGGAAATGAAATTACTCTGTTTGATACTATAATGGAGGATACATACATGTCATAAATTTGTCCAAACCCACAGACTGTACAACATCTAATGTGAACTATGGACTCTGGGTTATAATGATGTACCCATGTGGGTTCATCAATTTTAACAAATGGATTGCTCAGGTGGAAAATGCTGATAATAAGAGACTGTACATGTGTGGAGACTGGGAATATATGGGAAATCTATCTTTCTCTCATTTTTGCTGCAAACCTGAAAACCACTCTAAAAAAAAGTTACGCTTATGGGGGGTGGGGGGGAGCATCACCTGGATTTAATCATGAGTTAATAGACAAATTTAAACATTCTAAAACAGGACCAACCATTTTTCAAACTAATCAGGGTCAAGAAAGATAAGGAGATTGAGAAACTGTCCCAGACTGGAAGAACTTACAGAAGCGTGACAACTAAATGCAATATGGGATCCTGAATTGAATGGGTGGACCAGAGAAAGGGTGTTAGTGGGACAATTAGTGGAATGTAAATAAACTCTGTAGATTAAGCACACTAATCACTGTTAGTTTCTTAGTTTTGAACACTGTACTACAGTTATTTAAAACGTTAATAACATTTGAGGAGACTAGGTTAAAGTTTTTACTTTCTAAAAGTCAAATTATTTCAGTGATGCACTTCAAGAACAACAGAAAGAAAGCCAAATTATTCCAAAATAAAAACTTTAATTTAAAAATAAATACAGAGTACAGATTAGCTAACAAATGCCACTATATAAATGCATAAACTAAACCAGAGATCAGCCAACTTTTTCTGTAAAGAGCAGAACACTAAATAGTTCATTTAGGCTTTGTGGGCCTAAGTCTTTATCAAAACTACTCATCTCTGCCATCTTAGCACAAAGCAGCCACAGACAGTAAAAGTACCAATCACGCCTGTGTTTCAATAAAAACAAGAAGGAATGGATTTAGCCCGTAGGCTATAGTTTGCTGACTCTGCAATGAAACACAGCAATTTTTTAAAGAATACGGTATAGTTTGACATAGTATCATACATAATAGTTATTTTCTTAAATAAATGTAATCAAACTTCTTCCAGATTTATCAAATGAAATAAAAATCTCTTCTATTACATATCATTTTCAAAATTCTTTCTCATACACTGTTGTTCTCTTGGTTATGTGCATAGGACCATTAAAAGGAGATAATATTTTAGTAAAGATCAGAGCTACATTTCCTATTAATAGTTCTAGCACAGAATGAGCTAAATAAAGGATGTACTCAAATAAATAACCTTCCTCTCACCTCAAAATAAACTTAGTTCAGCATAAAAACAAAAAAGCAAAAAAAAAAAAAAAAAATATATATATATATATATATATATATATATATATATATAAGTATTTGGAGCCCTCAATTTTCAAATCTAACTTTACCTAGAATTTCAGTGTCAAAATATTTTTAAAATACTTAAAACCTTCCTCCTCCCCTTACTATACTTTAAAACAATTTAAATTGCTTCTAGTTATATTTCACAGATCAGTCTTTGAACATATTTTCTAACTGATTTGGCATTATCTAATCATTCATCAGGTAATTTCAGAAAATCTAGCTATTCAAGAATCAAGGCATAAAATGAGTAAAATCATCTAGCTTGGGATCTGTATATGATTTCTTTAATTTGACAGCTTATCAACTTTAGATAAAATGGAAGAGTTGATTATCTAGTTTAAGAGGTATACATTTTATAAATAATCTAAAAAGTAAAAATAAGGTACAAATTTCCAGTTATAAAATACATAAGTCATGGAGATGTAATGTACAACATGATGACTATAGCTAATATACTGTATTATTGCCTATTTCAAAGATCTTAGAAGTCCTCATCACAAGAAAAAAAAATCTGTAACTATGTATGGCAATGGATGTTAAGTAGACTTATTGTGGTGATCGTTTCACAATATATAAACATCAAATCATTATGTTATACATCTGGAACTAATATAATGTTATATGTCAAATATATCAATAAAAAACATGAAAATACCTTTATTAAAGGCTGTCAGGTTTAGTCACATGATTTTCAAACCTCACTAAATTAATTCAGAAAGAACTACCAAATTTGGAAACTAGAAAGAAATAAACGTTAGATTTTTTTACCCAAGAGTTAGCACAAGTAAGACCAAAGGCATGGCATGACTGAAAAACTGAAATAACACAAATGACATGGTAAGTGATATAATAAACACATCTCAACATTAGACATTTTTAAAAGGTCAAGGGCCTGGGTTAATTGTAATTAGCTGCATGGGTTATTTTTATCACACTGCCTCGCCAAGACCCATGGGAATGCCTGCCCAGAGTTCAGGAGTTTCCTCACTCACTACAGAGCCGGATAATATTGAAGACAATCAATCAGAGTGACAGCATTCACAGAGCGCAGGCCCAGACCAGTGGAGGCCATCAAGTGGTCACAACTTACCCCAACGTGTTGCCTGCCAGCCTGCCCAGAGTCTCAGAACCTGAGAGAAACCATGGGGAATCACTTGTCCTCCCAGGCCTGGATGTCCTCCCTGCTCCCGAGTTGCTGTTCAACTTCGACCTGGGGAGGGGAAAAAACAAAAACAAAAATGGGAGGTAGAACAGCTACAGAACAGTTCCAAACTGCCTAGGCACAAGCCTGGGTTTCCCAGCCTCACTACCCTGGCAGTGACTGTGCTCAAATACCAACCCCACAAATTCCCCCACTGCTCCTCCTGGAATGTATCGTTCACATCAAAGAGCAAGCCTAACAAATCACAGGCTCCTGGCAATCCAGCACTCACTCCTGGTTGAAAGTGTTTTCATGGTTTAACTGCAAATGAATTGTTCTTTAGATTTTTTAAAGGAATCCTGCTTTCCTTAGAGGCAGTCAACTGAAATTCATCATACATTATCCAGTAACTCTTTTAATATATCATCATTTATAAAGACTACAATTTTAAACACCATTGTCAATCTCAAATTGAGTTACTGGATTTGGAAATATTAAAAAGGAAAAAACACGGAGTGCCAGTGCTCAATTGGTACAGCATGCGACTCAGTCTTGGGGTCATGAGTTCAAACCCCACGTCAGGTGTAGAGATTACTTAAAAATCTTGAAAAAAAAAAAAAAGATCTAAAAAGTCATTTCAATCAAAGAACAGATCTGACTTGGGACCTACCACATACATAAATCATTCTTCTAGTAACAAATTTCTGTTAAGTGATCTACTCTTCTGCTATTTTTAATGCTAATATTTTAGCTATAAATCACCACCTGCAGAAAAATTAAAATCAAACTACAAAATAACCAGTTCACTATTTTAAGTCCCTCATTTTCTACAATGCTTTTTTCTTAAACTTGAGGGCTATCAGAATCAAAACACAGGTTTAATATAGTATCTTTTAAGAGCTAAATACTTACTAAATGCAAAGGGCATAATGTCTTACCCATCGTTATTATCAGGTTTGCCTAATTCCAATCTGTCTGGCTGTACTGAAAAACCGATCCTGCAAACTCTACCATCCTGAAAGCAAAAAAAAAAAAAAAAAAAAAAAAAAAAAATAGAAGAAATGGCCCAAGTAAAAATGTGTATTAAAATATGAATTTATTCAATAAACAGATTATGTCCCCATCACTGTCAATTCATAAGACAACATATAAGCTCCTTTCCAGAAGGCACTCACACCTGACGTGCGCAAGTATGTGTTACATACATGATCAGGATAGCAGCAAAAATAAGGTAAAGTATCCCAATCTAACAGAATTCAGAGTAAGTAAATGACTGGATATCAGGAACTTCTCCATTCTGTTACTAACTAGTTTCAAGCTGTAGTAAATGATTTAAGCTTTCTCTGAGCCAGAGAATGTACACAATAAGGAAATAGAACTGGGTGATCTCTGAAATAACTCTTGCAAGAACCTTCTATTTTAAAAACAGAAAATTTTCTGGCTTAAAAGGAAGACACATGATAATGCACAATTGTTATTTTAACTGTTCCTTTTCATTTCTGTATCTTACAGTAAACGATTTACCTCAAGAAGAAAGGCAGCATGATTTGGTCCTACCACACACTGTTTGATAGTAGCCTGTTCCAATACATTCAAAGGGGGATGGCTAGGGAATAAAAAAGAAAGACAAAGAAAAATAATTTTTTAAATGGCAAACACATTCTAGGGTTGGTTGGTTGTTTGGTTTTTATCCAATTAACCAAAGGAAAAGATAGCTGGCAAAACTTGTTTCTAAAAATTATTATTTACATATCTTAAAGCAATATTGAAAAATAATAATTGTGATATCCTCATAGTTACTGTATGTCCTTGGTATGCCAGACTTTTAAAAAAATCAGTATGAATAGAACCTATAATTCAAATGAAATGAATTAATAAAAGTTGATAGTTTACAGTATTCTTAGTAGCTTCTACCTAAATGAGTTCTTTTTCCTAGTTAAGAAAAATCATTTTCAGGAAATTTAAAATACCTTAAAACTATTACCTGTTTAAGTTGTATTTGTTCAGTTTCTCTGAAACTTCCCGTAACCTTTAAAAACAAAACAAAAGGAGAATAAACTACATGTACCAATTATTTTTAAACAAAAATAGTTCTGATAGGTACTCGTATCATTATTTGGTGATTTCTAATAGTAGCACACAAAGAAATTTGCTATGGCAAGAATGTTTTTATATTGTCTTTGACTTCTGTCCCAAGAAAAGAGTCACAAGTCAACTCTACAATTCCCTCATTGCCCTACAATTCCTACTTTCCCTCACTGCCCCATTAGCAACTTCAATAATAACAACATTAATCCCTTTTTACAGATGAGGAAACTGAGGCTCCTAGCATTTATAATACAAAAAGTGGCAATAAAGCTGGTTCTTGAAGCAACACCAGTGGAAAGCCAGTTTTTAAACACTGTGTGCTACATATGTCAAAAGAGATTCTTGCATATCTCTTTGTACATGTATACCACGGAATGAAAACATGGAGGAGCAAAGATCTATTAAGAATTTAACATAATGGGAAAGAAAAAGCATGAAAGCCTAACTGACTTAAGACACAGTCTCAAGTTCCTGAAGGACCTTCTGATGCAAAACTGTACAAATTAAAACCTCCACGTCATCTATAAAACACGAATAACACCTCCTCCCATTTCTTTTGCTTTTTAATATTTCAAGTTATTATTTAAATTTTAGTTAATATATAGTATAATACTGGTTTCAGGAGTAGAATGTAGTGATTCATCACTTACACCGAAAACTCAATGTTCATTACAGCAAGTGCCCTCCTTAATACTCATCACCCATTTCGCCTATCTCCTCCCTCCATCAACCCTCAGTTTGTTCTCTATAGTTAAAAGTCTCTTATGGTTTGTCTCCCCACCGCCTTTTGTTTCCCTTCCCCCATGTTCATCTGTTTTGTTACTTAAATTCCACATATGAGTGAAATCATATGGTACTGGTCTTTCCCTGACTGATTCATTTCACTTAGCATAATACACTCTGAGTAGCTCCATCCATGTCATTCAAATGGCGAGATTTCATTCTTCTTGATGGTTGCATATTACTCCACTGCACATATATACCACTTCTTTAGCCATCCATCGATGGACATTTGGGTTTTTCCCATAATTTGGTTAATGCTGATAATGTCATAAACACTGGGGTGCACATACACCTCCATCATTTCCAAGAGTGTCAAGTATGCTTCGAAAAATCTCAAAGGGCTAAATAACTAGAAGACATTAACTCATGTTATCTATTATGATTTTGCAGTTTCTCTCAAGGAAACAGTCTTGAATATAAAATATTATAATACTAATTTAAACTAGGCACTTTTGTCAACTTCTATAACCAAAACAACTGCTTGGTCTTTGAAACTTTTTCATAAATAATTCTCTTAAAAACAATTTTAGAAAGCAATAGAAAAAAATTAAAACATTAAGAAACTCCATGAATTTTGCATTCTAACAAGTGACAAAAATACACAACTTCAAATTTCAATAATTTGTACTGACAGGTGAGAGTGGTATACATACTCCAAAAATACATCCTAGCTTAAAGCCAGTTCAGGATTAAAAAGCTGCCACAAACCATATTACATGGGCAAATAATATGTCGGTAAGAGATTCTAGTAGGACCCAGCTGTCTCTCCACTTTACTTTATCCTATAAATTCTATTCTCTGTTTAATGCTGAGGAACATCTTTCAAACACTAACACATATACAGTTACTTTCCAATTCTAAAGCTTACTCCTAAGCAAGAATTACTTTCAGACGATGCCATACTTAACTTCTCTCCCACTCACTGGTGACTTTATTCTCACTCCCAAAGAACAGCACTTGACCATGTGTGAATTGGCCCCAAAGAAAATACATTTTCATTTTTGTTGCCTACCGTTGCATTTACTTTCATTAACAAAATGTGTTTTCCTTGTCAAGTCAAGCCTTTTCACCAAATCCCAGTTTGCTCATTTACAAGGCATGCTTCTTCTATGTTCCAAAAAAGATAAAATACCTTAAGAGTAAAGCATTATGGGATTCATGAGCTCTGAGAGAAGACCAACTAGAAAATGGGGATAAAATAAACTGGAAGGCTCTTTCAGAACCCCTGGAGCAAAGGGACAGAGGTGGAGGGAAAAGGCTAAGAAAGGTTTTACTTCCTAAACAGAACAGTAGTGACACTTTGAGAAGGTATGTGTTTTCCTGCATACAAGTAAACCCATTTCAACCCCATTCCTTTTTCTTCAACCAACACTGAATGGACAACTTTCACAAAGTACACAGTTGTGGAGGAGAGAGAGAGAGGAGTTGGGGCAGATAAAATTTATCAAAGTCTTTTCAAACTGCGGAATAACTGATTTTAAAAATTAAATGCCGCTTTCACAGCATATTTCACGGCTCCAAATATTATTCCATGTACACAGTACTTACAACACTAAATAAGCTTTGAGAACATAAAAACGCTAAAAGTACTAAGTCAAGAACTCAACAGCAAATTTCAGGCCACTGAGGGGCTGGTTACTACTAATTTTCTAATCTTAAAAATCACAGTGGACTCCTCACCATATCTGAAATGTACACCATCTGTACTGGAAACAATGCCTACAGGATAGCAAGAAATCTGGGACTTACTCCCAGCTCATCTACTACTGACAGGGCTCATTTGAGTCTGTCAGGTTTCATGTTCTCACCCTGTAAGGGAAAATGTGGTTCTTTTCAGTCCTGGAATTCTTAAGAATGAAAAGCAAATACATATATCAGTGGGGAATACATACATACAGTTTACATGAGAATAGCACCTACTGTCATACTCAATTGCATCTAACCCATCTGAAACTTTCATATACAAACTGATTTTACATGGACATTTAGGCTGTTTCCCCAAGTATCAAGTTTTTTAAGTTTCTTAAATTTAACCCCAAAATTTACAAAAAATTTATCATTCTTGCAAATATCAAGACTGTTACTAGTACTAAATTGGTCCCCTAAGCATAAATCCCAGATAATCATGACAAAGAAATCTACAAACAAACAAAAAAGGAGTATTGGGGTGCCTGGCTCAGTAGGTTAAGTGTCTGACTCCTGATTTTAGATCAGGTCATGATCATGGGATAGAGCCCCCACTTCGGGCTCTGTGCTCACAACCCAGAGCCTGCTTGGGATTCTCTCTCCCTCTCTCTCTCTGCTCCTCCCCTGCTCATACTCTCTCTCTCAAAATAAATAAACATTAAAAAATAAAATACAATACAATAAAATAAAATAAAAGGGTATTTAGTTCCCTCTTTTACATCATAGACTCCTCAGCGCACACACAAATCACAGAATCACCGCAGACCAAGGATCACATTCATGTACTAAGTTACTGAATGTCTATACATGATTATTAGGCACTCATCTACTTTAAAGGATCTTTCTCCAAAGGCTTACAATGCTTAAACTCATTAACTATATTCTCTCTTATAGCAACATGAACAAAAAAATCTCCCTTGTTTTCAAAATAAAAGGAAAACTACCCGAGAACTCACCAAATTCCATTTCAGAATAAATCTTTACATGTGGTTGTGATGGAAAACAATTTTAAGAGCACCGCACAATATTACAAAATAACCTCATAACTCAACATTTAATCTCATTCAGGGACAGGCAGGAAAGCCTTTGTGAAGTGCCTGTAACACACAATGGATAGGCTAGCAATAAGCTCCCGACAATCCTTAGTACTCCTACACCAAAGATTTATTCTATATTCCAATTCAATAACCTATTTCATTCCTTTAAATTTATAGGCATTTTACAGATCCAAAGGCTGGAATTTTTTCTTAAAGCACCAATGTAAGGTAACAGCAAACTGATGTTTAAAAAGAGACAAGAGGGGCGCCTGGGTGGCTCAGTTGGTCAAGTGTCCAAATCTCGATATACTGGCTTAAGTTGTGATTTCACCAGTCATGAGATCAAGCCCAGCACAGCCCCACTGTCAGGCTCTGTGCTGAGCATGGAGCCTGCTCGGGATTCTCTCTCTCCCTCTTCCTCTGCTCCTCCCCACCCCATCCCTCCCCCCACTTGTGCGTGCATGAGGGCACACTCTCTCTGTCAAAATAAATATTTATTTTTTTTAATGTTTTATTTACTTTTGAGAGAGAGCATAAGCACAAGCAGGGCAGGGGCGGGGGGGGGGGGGGTGAACAGAGGATCCAAAACAGGCTCCATGCTGACAGCAAAGAGCCTGATGTAGGGCTCAAACTTGCTAACCTCAAGATCATGACCTGAGCTGAAGTCAGACACTTAACCGACTGAGCTGTTAAGGCACCCCAATAAATAAGCTTTTGAAAAAACAGACAAGAAATCAAAGTATAACCTACTAGACTCTAACATATTTCATTGCTGCCCTGAAAATCCCCTATAAATTCAATCTCCTTTTCCCCAAATGTAATATTCTAATTTCAAAGATAATTCATCTTCTCACTGAGCCTCAACTGGTAATAGCATCAATGCAGGCTCCTCCATTTTAGAATTCTCTATCTACCCGTCACATATCACACCTGCCCGTTCAGACCTACATACCCCTACACTGTATGAAACCTGGTGGATTTCTAGCTGAATTTCTAAAACTAAAAAATGGTATATTTAGACCACAAAAAGGCTTCAATTCTCCAGGATGGAAAGATATTCCTGACACACCAGCTAGCTACTACAAGATGATGGCCTTCATAGATCTGCAGCTGTAAGACAGGCTACACCTTCCCATGTTTCATGTTTACCAGTAATTACCTTAATGGTGGAAAACTGACAAAATCTGCCACCAGTACATTTCTACCAGCATCACTCCTACTTATTTCAGGACCAGCTCAAATATTACCTCCCCCATGAACTTTTCCTGACAGCCCTACTTTTCTTCCTACAGAAGTCAACAACTTCTCCCAAGCAAAGACAGGATAAACCAAGTCTTTCCCCACTCTTCCACTTCTTTAGATACAGTTCCAACAGTGAAAAATATATAATAATACTTGTATAGAATCCATTTCAGAAGAAGAAAAGGTTCCTGATCCTAAGCTCAACAAAATTAACTCCCTAGGTCTTCCACCTCAAACTAAAGTTTAAAACAGGCAAGAGGGGCGTCTGGGTGGCTCAGTCAGTTTTAGCATCTGACTTCGGCTCAGGTCATGATCTTGTGATTTATGGGTTTGAGTCCCATGTCAGGCTCTGTGCTGACAACAGCTCGGAGCCTGGAGCCTGGAGCCTGCTTTGGATTCTATGTCTCCCTCTCCCTCTCTCTCCCTCTCTCTCAAAAATAAATAAACTTAAAAAAAAAAATGGGCAACAAAAGTGCAAATATACAGATTTCTTTTAGGACAGTTGCCCATATACCTCTTATAAGCAGACGAGTTAACATACAGAAAACGTTTAATAACTCACCACTTAACCCAATAATCATTATTATCATACTGCCTTTAAAGTGACCTCACTCCAACCTTTACCTATCCATCCACAGAATAAAACTTTTGCATACCCTTATCATTTTATTTTGGAATAAATGGTTTAATAATCCATATAAAGAAACAACAGCCAACAGTAGTGTTTACCTACATCACTAAATCGTACAATAAAAATCTGTGCTCAGATTATCTTCTTGTAGAAAAAGAAAACACTGTAGGAATATTGCTGGCATTTCTCCAGAAGAAAACTCCCTAAATCTTAAAGCCCAAAACTCAAGAAGCAATGAAATTACAGATAATTTTTTTTGAGCAACTATGTTGCTAGACAGATGGTAGAGATAGGAGTCAAACTTAAGGCCTTTTCTGCTATATCACCCTGCACTTTTCTAAGTATAGGCACTCAGTCCTTAATTTTCACATTGTTCTTTTACACAACTATGGCATCATACTATATACACTGCCACCTCTGAACAGTCTCTTTGCATGCCAGCTGCTCAACATTATCACTGACATCAAATTAAAGCTATCACATGGTGATCCCACCTGCCAGCCACTGTCACAGGGAGAAAAGGCTTTGTTTTGGGCAAAATTACCAAGGGCATTTTTACATCATCGTTTAATTGTGCCAGCATCTAGTAAGCACACCCTCCCCCACCAGATAACTGAAAACCTGGTGCTGCCTTATTCAATCCAGTCCAGAGGGCATCCAACCCCAAAACCCCTTTTCACACAGTCCCAGAGCAAGGCAACAGGAAACCACCTAAGGCATGTTCCTAGGGAAGCTTCTTTAGGAGGTCTTGGGTGTAAGATGGAAGGGGTCAACAGAGTCTTCTCATCTACACTGTGGATTTGTTTTTCTAAAACCTTTCTTGCTACCCACCCACCCTGTGTTATGACTTAAATATTGGGAGCTACAGATACCCTGACCAACAGGATGGCAGGGAAGAACCTGGAAAGATTAGGGCTGCCTTGGCCCAAGCAAGAAGCACCAACACATTAGGGATGATTCTCTTATCTCTGTGATCATGAAAGACTTTTTCATTGTATGTCTGAAATTTTACTTCAAGACATTCAACTTCTGGATACATTTTTTTTTTAAATCCATTTTGTACTGCTTCTAACTGAATTTAATTAACACTGCTCATGGGTTCCCCAGCTTCAGGATTTCCAAAATGGCGAATGGGAATGGGAATGGATGAATAATAAGAGAAGCAATGTAGCTATTTGGACAACACACACATTCAAAAAAAAAAAAAAAATTACTATACTTCATTTTCACAGCAAAAATGTGAGGCCATAATCTTATATTAAATATAAACTAAACAAATTTAGCTCTATTAAAAACTCCTATTTTTGTCCTTAATTTTCCTCAGGTCACAGCTGACCACAGAAAACTTCAGAAAATTTAACACTAAGGAACCAAAGAGTAAGATTATGGTAAAGACCAAAGAGAAACTAAAAATTTACCAAAATACGGGCTTCAAGAACACAGAGACCATTAAGTTTATTTCTATCTCCTATGAAGGGTTTTCTCTGAAAGTACATCAGAATCCCTGGATACATGTTTTTCACCTCCCCACATATTCCTAAAGAGTCTTCCCAAAAGGGAAGAGTCTCCCTTCCCAATTCCTCATGTACTTTAAGGATTCTCAAAATTTTACCTTAGAACCACTTTACACTCTTTTAACAACTGAGGACACCAAATTGCTTTTGTTTATAAGAGTCAGAAACACTGATATTTATAATATTAAACACCGAGAAAATATTTGAATATTTATTTCAAAAATAATAAACTCATTACATACTGACAAAAAATACCTTATGAAAAATAACTATTTTTCCAAAAATATTTGTGATAGGAATACATTTCTACTGTTCTACATTTTTGCAGACCTCTTTATTATCAGTCTTAATATAAGATAGCTAGAATCTCAGATTGCTTCTGCATTCAGTATGTTACAGTATATTGTTTTGGTTGAAGTATGTGAAGAAGAGCTGGCCAGGGGAGTGATATTTTAATACTCCTTACAGGTCACGATAGATTTTCTTCTTTGATATTATACCAAAACTCGACAAGTGATCATTTCTTAAAGGTTGGCAGCAATGTGAAACCTGAAACCTACCACATCTTTTGCCCATGTGTGAGTCTAGAACAGCATGCATTGGTCATTTGGAAAATAATGGTTGACTGACTTATACAGATCTTCAAAAATCATGTTTGTTAAAGTCACTAACAATCTACAGGGTCAAACACACAATGATGAATACAAATTTCCCAAAATTCTAATATGTGACTGAAAGCTCAATTTTATTACTGACAACAAATAGCTTCAGCTGTTTTCCTTGAAGTGACAGGCACACTATGGTCATTTTTGAGAAAATGTCTGTCAAATATCGTCTTTTAAATAAAAATAGTATTCTTGAAGAAAGCAGCTAGTTTGGCTTGTAACTAAAACAACTGCAAAGGTGGTTTTCCTCAAGGCAGCCAACGTTCTTTTCATTTTGTCACACTATGTATTAAAGGGGCATACATCCACAGGTTAAGATTTACTGCTTCACCAAGAAGACCCTTGAGTGAAACTGGCTTTTCTTATCCTGTAAGTACAAAAAAGTAAAGAATACAGTAATTTTCAATACAGTTTGGTGCCACTACTTTGATTTGTGCTAAGAAGCCAGTATTTTACCCGCCACTGCTTCTGAACAATAGCACAAATTTCAAAACAGTGGAAAAGACAAAACCTCAGTATTATTATGAAGGTAGTTTTGACCTGCAAGGCCGTGAGAGGGTCTTAGGTAGGGATTCAGAGTCAACAGACCACGTTCTGAGAACTGCAATACTGTATTCTAAAATGCATGGTGCCACGAAAGTGGCTAATACTAAAGTGATGTTGGAAAACAAGTAATTGTTCATTCTTCTTACTAATACAGCCACAATAATCTAATTATGCACTTTTAAAATAGTTTTTAAATTATGCATATTCTTTGATACTACACTAAAACTCAACAAGTAATAGTTTCTTAAAGGCTGATTGCAATGTGGAATCTGAAACCCTATTAATGAACTTTCCATATTATTACACTAAAACCCATTTGTTATATACTAAAACCCACTGGCCTGTCTTACACTTCGAATAAATCATTTGCCCATACGTGATTCCGTTTAGATGTACAATGGCAGAGTGAAGTAACATGAAGTAGCATAAAACAGATTTAACTTTTTAATAGTGCCTCCCTGATAGTATTAAACTCCTATGAAAGACATTAAGTGACTATAATTCACTTGCCAATGGTTTTCAACAGAAGAGGCAGCAGTGGGGACAAAGATACAGAAGAGCCTCCCTAAGATTTATATACAAAAGCTATAGTCAATTACTAAAAGGGGGCAGAGGGAGCCTCACAAACTGCCAGCCTACAGATGTACACATGATGCTGAATCACATAGCATTTTAAATTTTTAAAAGATTTTTAAAGATTCTTGGCCAACATTTAAACTTGGAGGATTTCACACAGAATTTCAGGTTTTTAGCTTCTTTTGAAAAATGAGATCTACAAACTGTGCTTATTCCCCTTATGGTGACTAGAGAGGTACCCAGGACTGCAGGCATCTGGGTTTGAGACCACTGATATGGAAGGATTACTCCTCCCAACCTCTGAAGAAAGTATTTGCTTGCTAAACAGGAATCTGATTACAGTTTTATAATTCAAATCTCAGCATGTACAGTGATCCCTAATATATCTTTGCTCAGCCATAAGCACATTTTATTTCTTTAAATTTGACTTTACAATTTCTAAAATAGTGGTCTGACTTTTCTCACTTTTTGCCTACCCAAAGAGAACTAAGCCAAGCAGACAACATCTGACTTTACTATTAAAAGACCCCAAATCACACAAATGACAGCTTTTACAGAGGGAAAACCCATCTGTCAGCTTCCTGAATGACAATTATAGGTAGGACTTCTATACATACTTCACACTTATGGAGATGACAAATGCTAGTTTATGTAATATGTTCACTTTGCCCTAAATAAATGATACAGGACATTCACCTTCAAGATGCATTCAAGACCAAAAAGAAAATAAGTTTCTAAATAAATACTATAAATTCATTAAATGTCACACATTTTCTTAATTGGGAAGTTCTTTACACTATTTCCCCTAAAATGGTTTTCAGTTAAAACCGTTAAAAGAGTTCTAAAAAATGGGGCACCTGGGTGGCTGAGTCGGTTAAATGTCCTACTCTTGGTTTCAGGTCAGGTCATGATCTCATGGTTTTGTGAGTTCAGGCCCCATGTAGGGCTCTATGCTGACAGCATGGAAACTGCTTGGGATTCTGTGTCTCCCTCTCTCACTGCCTTCCCCCAACTCATGCTGCCTCTGTCTCTCTCAAAATAAATAAATAACCTTTAAAAAAGAAAAGAGTGTTATAAAATTAAAATGAGAAAATTCATATTACAGAAATGTTCTCTCACAGGAAAAAAAAAAAAATGGCTTTCTACTTACAAATAATTTCTTCCCCTAACCTGGAAAATATCCCGCTTACAAACTCCTATCTAGTGTCATGAATAACATTTTTCCTAATAAAATGAAAAGGAGACCAAAATCCCAAACTCCTGTGCCATTTGAAAGTCAAACACATCTCTGAAAAACTAAATGCCGAACACAACAAAATGAGTCATTTTCCTTTAAAGCCAAAATACCATGTTATTTTCAGCTCCATTCAAAACAGGAAAAGGGAAATACACATGCCAAATGGACAAGAAATTTGGTAGAAAAAGATACAAGATACAGCCTTTATACATTAATCCTTCTTGACAATTGCTTAAGTCCTTCTAATTCCAACTTGGTTAAACAACAAGACTATACACACCTACAAGAATCAAACTATACTAAACAGGTTGAGAAGACTTCTTTTGAGCCCCCATCCAAAAAGCATAGCAGCCAGCCAAATATTCAAGAGAAAATTCTTGGTTTTCTTTACCCTTAGGCCATATCTACATTCTGAATATCTGCAACATCATTCATTAAAGCATCTGCCAGATGCAGCTAATGTATTCAAATCATTATAATCCCAATTTTAACTCTACATACAAATCGAATGTGTCATGAGACAACTGATACACATCACAGGACAACTACTGACATTTGGCAAGTTATTTGATCCCTGAGATAGAACTGTAAACTGAAGTAAAATACCTGTAATGAAATCTGACTTTCCCAGAGAAACAAGACAATTAGGAGATTATATTCATAACCAAGGATCTTGATAACATTAACATCAAAGATGAAATAGTTTCACTGCTTTTGAAATGGTCATCTTACATTCCTGAGCTGCCATTCCATCTGCCCTAGGAACCACAGCTGCAGTCTTGTGAGAAGGGGGGAGGGGAGGATGAGCTGCGGTGTCAGACAAACCAACCTGGGTTTGATTCCATCCCTACCATTAACTGGCTCTGTAACTTCGGGCAAACTTACTTTAACCTCCCAGAACTTGGAAGGTTTCTTGGTCTGTTAAATGGGGATAAAACCACTTGTCTGGTAGTGCTGCTATAGGGTTAACGTTAATTTTGTGATTTACCTTGGAAAGAACTAAGCATTTAAATGCTCAATAAATGGCAACCATTATCATTACTGAACTATATTCTATATCCTCAGAGAGCCTGCTATATTTTGCAGCTCAAACCAAGTTCTAGCTTAACTGGTTGCCAACCTAAATAGGGCCCAACTCTAATCCTGAGATCAAGGGTAGGAGGAACCTGAGGATCCAGGGAATGGGATCCAGAGAATGAGAGCGAAGTCCGGGAATTCTTGGTGTTAGAAATCTGTATATGCACAATAATTCCTTTGTTTCTTGTGCATGGGTTTTTATTTCAAAAAGCATGAAAAATTCCTCTTCTTGCCCCTACTACCTCTCTAATTTCATCTCTTCGCTCTTCCAGAGCATTCTATACTCCAAACATCACTATCCTCTCACAATTCCTTAACTAGATTATACTCATAAACTACTCTCTTATTTTTTTAAACACACCTATTTCCTCAGCTTAGAGTAACTACATGCCACTGCCTTCTACACATCTAGCTACGAGCCCCTCAAGGCTAGGCTGAAACAACCTGGGAAACCTTAACTTACCTTTCACTCCACACTAACCTAGGCATTTCTCTGAATCCTACTTTATAGCTGGGGGGCACACTTCCTCCAGAACACTTCATATGATGTAACTACTTGTTTGATGAAGTATTTGCCTCTTTTGCAGCCTGACAAACTGTATGAAGGCAAGAAGCATGTTTTACTAACTCTAAGTCCCCAGGACCTGGCACAGACCAAATCCCTAGTAACTGTGTGCCAATGGATGGGTGGCTGAACCAATGAATAGACATTCATATGTCTTGGCTCTGAGTTGCACACTGCCTCAAAATGATGGATTCATAGCTATTTTTAAAGATTTTTATATATTCTCTTATGTGACCAATATTATAAGACCAGGTTTTTAAAAATACACCAAAGGAATGTTGTCCTACAAAATAACCCCCTGGAGTCTCTGCCCTAATTCAAATGGCCCTGCAAGACCATGAGGAATTTATGAAACTCTTGGAGAATCATCTACAGAAAGAGTTGACCAAACAGTGAGGAAAATCACTCAGTACTTTTCAGCCTAGGATACTCTCTCAGTCCCCTTCACCCAGAGAGCAGTCTCCTTCTTTTCCCCTCCCTCCCTCCTTGATGGTTTAATCTGGGTTGGTGTTAGGGAAAAGTGCTAAATGGGCCAAAAGGAAGTTGGAAGCAAAGGGAAGGGAGAGAGACAGCTCATCAGGAAGCAAAATTACAGATAAAAGTTGGTGTGCAACCTCCTATTTAAGCGCCTGAAGTTGGTAACACGAATCTAATGGGCTCAGTGCCTTAAAATACAAACTAGAGAAAGTCTAATCACTGGACATTTATTGGCAAGTAATCAAACAAAACACTCTAACTCAGGTAATACCAAAACAAGAAGAACTGGAAATAAATGCCTGTATTAATTTTTTGTCTGGTTTTGTTGTTGTTGCTATTTAGCCATTCACCGGCATAAAGGTGGCCATAAAGTCACATTGAGTGGCAGCCTTGTCCTACCTAGATACCTGCAAACAGCCCGGGTTTTGAGTCTCAGCTCCACCATCAAAAAAAAAAAAAAAAAAAAAAAAAAAAAAAAAGAACATGACCTTGAATAGGTCATTTAACATCTGCTCTCAATTTTCCACCCCTGCCAAAAATGCTTGTTACCATATCTGTTTCAGAAAGTTGTCTTACAAACTGGGTAACACACCACATGTAAAAGTAACATGTACCGTCTTATAAATAATAGTGCCTAAATCTAGCTCATCATCACAATCTCTAGGGAACATTTTAAAAGACATATTCCCAGGTTCCACCCAAACCTACTAAACCAGAAATCTCCAAATGCAAGGCCCTATGGTTTATATTTTAGCTAAGTAAGTTATGGCACACACATGAAGTATCTCTGGAAGGAATAACATTAGTCACCTATGAGAAAAGGAAGTAGGCAGTTAGGGAAAAGAGCAGGGAGGCAGACTTTTCACTGTGTGCCAACGTACACTTTTTGAATTTTAAAGCACATAAACATATTATCCACTCACAAGCTGGATTTTTTTTTTTTTCATTTCTAAACACCCAAAGTGATTCTGATGATTAACTACCTTCGGAAATCACTACTTTTTTCATATATACATACATACGTATATATACGTATGTATATATTTTATATATACATACGTATATATACGTATGTATGTATATATAAAGTAGTGATATACATATATATATGTATGTATGTATGTATGTATAAAGTTTACTTATTCATTTTGTGAGAGCGAGGAGGGATGGAACGAGAGAGAAGGAGAGAGAAGATCCCAAGCAGGCTCAGCACCCATGCAGGGCTTGATCCCATGGAACTGTGAGACCATGACCAGAACCAAAATCAAGAGTTGGGACACTTAACAAACTGAGCCACCCAGGCGCCCCTGGAAATCACTACTCTTAAATACAACAAATACAGGTAAGGAATGCTTAAAATAGTCATAGGATTAGTAGTCCATTAAGGGAGACATTAAAATCCTACTATTTCAAGTTTTAGGAATGTTGCTTAGGACAGCTCCTGCTCAGAAATTCACAATTCACATATCTCTCTTACACTTTTATAAGCACTGCAATAAAGAAACCCATTTAACTATGCTTAATCTTGTGCTTCTCAAACTGAAGTTGAACAGGACACACTGTTCAGGTCATTTTTTCTAGTAAGATCTTGGGGAACTAGAAGACACTGGTTTAAGATCCAAGTACCCAGGGTGCCTGAGTGGCTCAGTTGGTTAAGCGTCCGACTTTGGCTCAGGTCATGATCTCGCGGCTCATGAGTTCAAGCCCCACATCGGGCTCTGTGCTGACTGCTTGGAGCCTGGAGCCTGCTTCGGATTCTGTGTCTCCTTCTCTCTCTCTCTCTCTCTCTCTGCCCCTCCCCATGTGCATTCTGTGTCTCTCTCTAAAATAAATAAATAATTTTAAAAAATTAAATAAAAAAAAAGATCCAAGTTTCCTAAGGCAGAGACCATCTCCTTACCCCAGAACCCTATAGAGTGCCTAGCACACAGAAAGCCTCTCCAAAATGTAGAGCTCAACAGTGACAGGCTGTCTTTCCTAAACCAAAACTTTTCCCTTTACCTAAACCAAAACTATGTCCCAATTTTCTTGTTGTTCAAGGATTTAAAAAAAAAAAAAAAAAAAGGAAACAGCATAAATACTCCTAACAATCCTACTCTGCCTAAAATTTTATGGTTAGAAAACACAACTATCTACAACAGATCATTTTTAAATCCAAATAATATGGCAACAGGCATGTTTATTCTTTAAAATGGAAAAATAAAAGATCTTTATGATTTGAAATTATCTACTTGTAGGAGAGGGCAAGATTTCAGTATCATTTTCCTTCTACAATATAAGCAGACATTTGCTAGGCATCTTTATTTCCATGAAGCCAGACTAATCAAGTAAGCCTTATAATCAAACTGCCCGACAACCCCACTTACTAAAAGACATGTTCACCACTGTACCTAGAGGGGGTCTGAAAGCTGTATCAAACAGCTTCTTTGAAATTTGCACCTACTAAGAGTTCTTAACATTGGGTCTCTCATCCAGAAAGCCTTCCTTTAGGTATAATTCAGAGAGCTAAACCGGAAGAGTCAAACAAATGTCAAAACTACAAAACACCAGGGTCAAATTTAAGAGCTTTACCAGATCCCTTTTGTTTTATCACCAGGGAGCACAAATGAATACAAAGTTCTTTCTGGCAACACAGCTACCACAGCCAAGGCCTGGCTCCCAAGTTTGGCCTTCAGAAATCCACCAATAAATGCTTCCCATTCTTCATCTTACAATAAACACTCAACCCAAGAGAAGTTGACTTAACAGGCAGTGCCCGATTTCCAGACTGACATCACTGACAGAGAGTTCTGCATCCCAGCTCAGTCCCACTCTCTTCATCTCACAACCACTTAACACCCCCCCACACACACACCCACACCCCCCCCCACACACACACAGTGCTTTTACATAGCGTGTGGATAATGATGCTTTAAAAGGGCTAACCCTGGGGAAGATTATGAAGGACATCAGCCTCCTACCTGCCAATCCCTATTTATCCTCCCAAACTGCCAAATTCTTTCCCCATGCTTTTTTTAATGCCTGAAAATCGCTTACTAGCCAGAGAACTAAGTTCTCAATCTTGCAGCACCAGGAGCTAGCAGGTTTACTGGTTTGATCAGCTACCTCCTCTCTGCATAATAAACGTCAATCCCCCAAAAGGGGAAGGTGGTGGAGTAATTTGTGAAACACATCCGGACACTAAACTCATCTCTAGCCTGGCACTCTTCAGAACCGCCTCCGTCGCAGACCTGTCCTACCAAGCGCTGGGCTAGAACAGGAAGGCCTGCAAAACTCAGTCGCCATCATCAGAGCTGAAACATGCAGCGTAGCCCTCCCGTTTCCCACAAAAATAAGCGGCATCTTTATAATGCTTTAATGCTGACAGAGCAAAACAGCTAACAAATCGAACAAAATGGAGCCAGTCTACAACGGGAATACAATTGGGAAAGATGACCACTTCACAATAAGGCCCTACAGTCGCTCTGTCCAGCACTAAGTTCTTTGTATTTTCCTCCTCTTAACCCTGAGCATTTCACCAAGCCTGATACGGCCAGCCTGTTTGGGTGCTCCTGTTCTTTCTCTTCCTTCCATCTGAAGCTGAAAAAAGTGGCTAACACTAAAACAAACAGAAGGAACAAAATGTATTAGCAAGTAGTTAGTGATTACGATGCACAGGTATGTGGACCAAAGGGAGGAAAAATGGGTAGAGCAGAGCTGGTACAGTGAGTTCACTCTGGGAAAACCTCCCCTCCTCTAAATATACAGCCATGAAAGACAACTGTAGAAAAGAGAAAAAAGACAAAGGTGAGACCATACATGAGATAAACATCTCCTCAGGAGGGAAATGAAGCTAAAAGTGCTCCCCAGTGAGTGACCGGGTACCAGAGCAGAGTTCCTCACAAGGAAGTTGGAATGGGCTGCCGGTTTTGCTGAAAACACTGTAGCTGAAAATTTTAATGGTAACCACGAAAAGAAAAGAAATACAATCTATGGCTTCCAAACCAAGAAGGAAGAAAAAGGGAAGGGAATGCAGAAAACTAGGACTCTAACAGAAGGAAAAAAAGCAGCAGGATAAAAGATAAGAAAATATGAAATCCAGATAGGAGAAATCAATCTACTTATTCAAACTGTCATCCCACAAGTAAAAGTCAAAATTTATCAGAGTAAAGAAAAGAAAGTATTAAGAGGAATAAAGAGACACATTACATATCAATCAAAGGAATAATCCACCAAGAACATTAACATTCATAAATTTGAATACTCTCAACACCACAACCTCAAAAATACACCCAAGTAAAAACTGACCATTTGAGAAACGGTCAACTCCAAGGAGAGATTTAACATACCTCTATCAGAAACTAATAATTTAAGCAGACAAAATACATATTAGTAAAGACAGAGACTTTGAAAAGGTATATTTACAAGCTTGAGCTAACAAATATATAGAAACCTGTCCCCAAAGGGGAGTCACAGATTTTAAGGTATAAAAAAGCATGTTATCTCTGACTTCTGGATTTAACAGATAAATAAAATTTCCTTCAAATTATAAAGACAAAGATAAGGTTGCCAACCTTTCATACTGCCAAATTAGATGGGGTGGGGAGGGGGGGGAGGGACACCATTACCAATACTTCATAAAAAGATTACTTTAAAATTTGGAAAGTAGTAAAAACAATCTCAAAAATCTTTTCTCGCTAACCATGAACTGGTTAAAGTTTCCTGAACTGTGAACATTTTCTTAGAAACTGCACCAGCACAGAATTATATTTAATTTGATTTCAGGAAAACAAACACATAACAGATTTTTAATATCAAGTCCTTGATGTAAGTGTCCTCATTTTCCATTTGAGAAAACAGCAGACTATAGACATAGAGACTGGTTTACCTGCAATTGTCAAGTAAAAGGTGGGAGGGAGGGTGTGAGACAAAACCTCTCCAGGCCACTACTCTTGCTGTCATACCAACACCTGCCAAGGGTCCCATTCAATCAACAATACTTCCTGAACACCCAGAGTATAAGGCCTGATGTTAAGTATTACAAGTAAGTGGCGCTATAAAATGCCCTAGGGAGGGCAGGGAGCCGTATCAAACCACCTGAGGGAGTTTTCTACATACTTGGAGACACCGCCCCTAACCATGAGCCACAGCTACAGAAGACAGTGTGATCTACCCCTTAGGAAGCCTGAGAAAAAAAAGGAACATTGAAAACCCACTGATTCAATCCACACGCCTTAAGGAGTTTACAATATACTTGTAAAAACAAACTATACACACAGACAGACAAATAATAAAACGGTAAACCAGGTGCTGAGAGGAGTGTTCTAAGCATGAATCACCGAGAAGACAGGATTCATTTGGAGTTAGAAGATTTCGTGAGAGGGGCACTTGGCTGGCTTAGTTGGTAGAGCATGTAATTCTTGGTATCAGGGTTTTGAGTTAGAGCCCCATGTTGCATGCAGAGATTAGTTAAGAGGAGGAGGAGGAGAAAGAGGAAGAAAAAGATTTTGTGAGGGATGGCCAGGGCTTTCAGGAGCGTCAGTATTTTGGAACAGGCCATGAAGGGTGCTGGGATTCATCACAAAAAGGGGCATATTCGAATAACAACATTTATAATGACTTATCTATTAAACAAACAAAAATGTTTGGCTCTTACACAACTAAGAAAATTAAAGTTCTCCAAAAACACTTCAGGAAGCCAAGAAGATAATTCTAAGATGTGAATTAGTTTTCCTTATAAGTCATCTAAACCGTGGACGGTGCTAGAGCAATCTGCTAGTCAACGTACAACTATGAGAATGAATAACGGAGGCAAACTATGTATCACCTTCCTGTGATCAAATAACTATTTTTTTAATCAAAATCTCCCTTTAAGGTTGAATGAATATCAAAATAGATTACTTAAAGGCAGCTGATAGGACGGAAACACAAAAAAGAAAGACGAATGTACCTCACAGACGTGGACATTACTAACACAGCAGATACGAGGGGCACAGACACAAGAATCCTTGCACTTGGCTACCTGGTATGGATATGAAATCATACAAAATGAAGGCTCTACAGAACAACCTAAGTGCTTGGAAGAGAACCTTAATAAAGAAGAAAATACAGTAAAAGAAAATCTTTCTTCCTGCTCCTCACCAGATGAAGAATATAAGAAAACATTCCAAAAAAGGTAGTAAAAGAAAAAAACAAGCCCTGACTATAGTAACTTTTGAAGAACTTTTTTCATGTCTGAAAAGACCAACAGAGGCCTCCCCACATTAAATGTTGAGTCAGGCTTGAGTACATTTTGAAAAATTATTAAGTCTGCACATCCTGGGATACTCATTTTCAGGAGGGAAACACAGGGTTACGGTGAAGTAGTCAATAGTACACTTCAGGCCTCTCCTGAGAGCACAGTGCCGTGGCCAAGAACCTCAGATACATAAGCAGAGATTACACGAAATATATACAAGCTACAGAAAGAAATCATATAAAAATCACACTGGGTGCTATGGAGTCAATGTTTCTGTCCCCCCTCCTTCAAATCCATATATTGAAACTCTAATGCCCAATGTAATGGCATTTGGAGATGGAGCCTCTGGGTGGTAATCAGGGCATGAGGGTGGGCCCTCCTGATGGGATTAGTGCCCTTTTAAGAAGAGACGGGAGAGAGCTGGCTTCTTCACTCTGTGCTTTCTGCACAGAGGGGAGTAGATAGGATGCAAAGACAGTCATCTATGACAGAGGCACCAGGGTGGCTCAGTCAGTTAAGTGTCCGACTTCGGCTCACGTCATGATCTCGCGGTTTGTGAGTTCAAGCGCTGCAATGGGCTCTGTGCTGACAGCTCAGAGCCTGGAGCCTGCTTCAGATTCTGGATCTCCCTCTCTCTGCCTCTCCTCTGCTAGTGCTCTGTCTCTCTCTTCTCATATAGGACTTGTAATTAAACGTGTTTCTCTTCACTACCTCCTGCAATCCTCTAAAAAGACAAGTAATGAATTTTAAAAGACAACAAATGAATTTTAAAGTTACAAGGACAGGGGCACATGGGTGGCTCAGTCAGTTAAGCAACCCACTCCTGGTTTTGGCTCAGCCCATGATCTCACAGTTTGCAAGTTCAATTGTGCTAATGGCACAGAGCCTGCTTGGGATATTCTCTCTCTCTCTCTCTCTCTCTCTCTCTCTCTCTCTCCCCCCCCCCCCTCTCTCTGTCCTTCCCCTACTCATGCTCTCTCTCTCTCTCAAAATAAATTAAAAAAAACTTTTTTTAAAAGAAGTTACAAGGACAAAGAGAAAGAGAAGGCTAATGCATTCAAACAGCATGTCAACAAAATGCCGGAAGCAGGAAAGCAGATAGAGAAGTGGCAAATGACCTAGCAGACAAGAGAAAACTGAAACCTACAGTATGCAGGGAGATGCTGAAAATGAACAGACAACTCTTAAGAATTTTAATTGGAGGTGCCAGGTACTTATGAAGTCTGGGGGTACCCAAACAGAAGACTCTTTTGCATAAGGAGCAATTAAGATCCCCATCCTAGGAACAGGAGATTGTCCCTTCGAGACTCTGCCAGAACTGGTCCCTACTTACAGAAATTCAACCAGAGTAACAACCTGGGGACACCCAGCTAGGCAGGCACCGGCACAGTGGAAGAAGTAAAAGCTGTTTATTGAAAAGAGGGCTAAGCCAGCTCCCATCCCAGACATTCGCAGCCAAGCTCTTACCTCCCAGGATTCCACTCTGGGGAAACTGACCCAACAGAAGAAAAAAAGCTTCAACATAATATAAAGCAAAAAAATCAAAGCAATGGAAAAGAGGGGTAAAAAGAAGTAAATCAGGGTAGCAGTGGAGGTGTCAAACATCCAACTACCAGGAGTTCTCCAAAAAAAAAAAAGAAAAATGAGAAAATGGATAGGAGAAAAGAGTATTAAAGAAATTCTAAAATTTCCAGGAACTGAAGCCCAAATACAAATAAAGAGACCTACCAAGTGTTTGGGGCCCAAAATACAGTAAACGGGGAAAAGACCTACATCAAGGCACATTAGTAGGAAACTTCTCAGCAACAGAGATCGAGAGAAGACCCTAAAAGCCTTGGGGGTACAGGTCAAGTAGAAAGGATCAGGAGTCAAAAGGGCACTGAACTCCTCAAAAGAAATACTGTAAGCTATGTGACAATGATGGAATGCCTTCAGAATTATGAGGAAAAATTATTCCCAACCAAAAATTGTATCTTAGCCAATAACAGTATACAGACAAAACTTAAATGTGCATTTATCTAAATAAAGGAACAAAACAGCACACTAATGAAAGAGGTACAAGCTTTAAGGAAAAAAGAACTCTTTAAAACTTTCAAAACTAGATCCAAAAGTCCTTAAAATGTCACCAAAACAGTTAACTAAGTAAAAAAAAAAAAAAAAAAAATCCACCCTCCTCCCTTTTTGGGCATGGAAATTATATAGATTCACTTATTCAATCTCACAGCAGTGATTATGGTCTCATCTACAAAAGTGATAGAAAAGTAAAGGTACTATTTGTGTTTAAATGTATATGTACAACTTTCAACTGCTTTAAATACTCTCAAGATGAATGAGTATCAGCAAAGCAAGAGCTTGGGGTAAGGGACAAGAGCTAGGAACAGAGCCAAACAAACAAAACAAACCCTAGGGACAAAGGTCTCTTTAAAAAACTAAAGTTCTCAAACTCTTCCTGAAATTACCAAGTCTAGAGCACCTTGACCCCTATCTCTTTATTTTTAAACTCTCTTACCAGTGAGTTATTGGCTTGACCAGAGTCCGTGAAGTAATAACCAAGCCAGAAAAACTCTAACCACAACAATCAGGACTTAAAAAAGCCTGACCTTTAAACTTAATCAAGAATTTTGATCCACAAACGGTTTCTGAGTTCCTCAACACATCCCAGAAATAACTTGGACCATAAATTTACGTCTATCATGGCAAATTTTACTCACACACTTGAACCAACAGGGTATTGTAGCACATGGCATCTTTAGTACAGTCAGGCACAAAATGTTAGCTGCTCCTGCTATTACTGTCATTACCACTTCTGACCGAATGAAAGAAAAGGAACTGCTAAATGGGAACTGGTAACAAAAGGAATTTGGGGACACAGAACTCTATTATCTATGAGCAGTACTACTTTGGATGAACACAGCAAAGAGCAATTCCAAATATCTACAGTCATAACCTTTTAAAAATCAAGCACTGAGAGACATCTGAAATATATCTCCTCACTGACCTGTAACAATACCAACTAGACAGAACTGAAGTTCATGGAGAAAACTGTACTTAGTTCCTATGTACTACAACAATGATGAAAACTATGATATCTATTAAAATCCTGGTTATCTCAACTTCTCCAAATTTGCTTCTATCCTACCCACGCTACACATCAAATATCTACAAGTATAATTAAGATACTATGGTCCAGTAGGCACTTTGTCTTTTGACTTCCTCCAAAACTTCTCATCAATTCTATTCAATTCTACAAATTAATTATTTACTGCTTTGAACTGTTCTCTGATATTGCTCTTCTACTTTTTACATTTCTATTTTATTTTCCCAGCTATACAGGTAAACTTCAGGAAATGACCTATGACTGAACTTTTTGCACATCTGTATATTTAGTACATTGTAGGTACCGCATAGATTAAAAACACTAGAATATTATACAAAACCAGAGACCAACTGTTCACAACCCTCCTTACCCAAACAGCACATAAAGGGCAGAAACAATTCAGTGTCACCATTTGAATGAGTCTAATGTGTCCCCTAGCCCACCATCTCACACACTAGCATGTCAGGATAGAGTGCAGCGAGAGCTTAATAAATAGGTTCTAGCATACTGGCTTCGGAAATGAATGACAAACATTCAACCCAACAGGGTCACTTCATACAGCGGTCCCCTCTCCTCCACCAAACCCCAGGCAAGAGGGAAGAAAAGACACAATGATGATCCTGTCCTCCGCAAACAGATCAAAATTTGAAAGCAAAAAAAAAAAAAAAAAAAAAAAAAAATTCATGGAGGCACAAGATAAATGTTAATGTACAGCTTTCAAAGACTACAACACAGGCCTTTGCTATGGTATTCTGTTTTCATCTAAGAATGTTTAAAACTTCCTTCATTTCACATAAAAGTACCCTTGAGCCTCAGCAGCAGAGCCCGTTGATGCCACTTAATAACTAAGGGCCTGGGCTTGGAGACCCTTGTAACACTTCCCTGCTGTGCAGCCTGGGAACACGCTTAACCTCCTGCAAGTCCAGTTTCTTCACAGTGCTGCCAGAGTGATGAGGATGTTTGGAAGCCATAATGCTTTGTACATAGTAAGAAATAACGCTAAAAATAATGTTTAAAATGAGCAAACCTCGTGATGTACCACATAAAGAAAACCTGCGTGTCAATTATAAAACTCCTTGTCCACTGGGCTTTTTAAGATCTCTAACTGGAAAAAGGATTCACTAAAAATTTATCTCAGAGCACGATTAAAAAAAAGTTTCACTCTGATATAACATAATAAGCAATGTTATTTTTTAGCCATTGCTTTTTTGTCTCAGCTTCCAGAAAGCCTAAAATACAAATCAACTTAAATTAACTTAGCTGATACCTCCTACCACCTTACCATCCAAAACTTCTACCCAGTCTCTTGCCCCTCATCCCACTTTGAGTGTTAGACCTGGGAAGGCCCTTAGTAACTGACTGATCCCACATTCTCATTTTCTAATGACAACAATACGGCCTCTTCTGATTGGAAACAGACAAAATGGCAGAAGGTACTGAATATACAAAATGAATACAGGGTCTTTCTTTTTCACACTGACACAAAAGATACTGCAATTTCATCACATATTCCATTTAACAAAACTGCAAAACACCAAGAAAAATGACACATGACTGACATTCCTTTAAAATTGACCACAAATATCAAAATACCACCTCAGGCAGAGCTATGAAATATTAAGGACTACTTCTAACAAACTTTACATGCAAATAGACATGGTGTTCCTATTAATCATCTGTTAAGCTATGCCTTTATTTCAACCACAATGACTCTGCCCCAAAAATGCTTGCAACTCTCCTTTTAGAACTGGCTGTTAAGGTTTCTCCGGAATGCCACCACAGCCGTAGCTAGCACAATGCCTGGCACATAGTAGGCATGCAAAGGACCATTAAAATAGACTCAGCAGCAAAACCTAGTCATTTCAAGGCAGATGGGTCTCTGCAAATAGAAAATATTCAATCCCAGAGCTGACTAATCAAATGGATGATGAAGCCGAGAAGCTCTTATCCAAAGAAAATTCTGTTTCATAGAAAATACATCCTGCACCTGAGCACAGTTATAGTAAAGAACTACTTGCCCACACTGCAATCTTTAAGTCTCAGAACATATCAAATGTTTCATTATTTCCTAAATAATGCACCAAATCAACCACCTGACTGTAGGAGTAATACCAGTGATGTCAAAAGAACACTCCCTTGTGATTCGGACCTAGATGCTTTGTGGGGGCCTCTGCCATGTTCAACTGTTCAAATGTCAAGTTCAGTACCTCTGTCTGGAAATACTAGGTTCATTAATAGTTCCTACTATCACACAATGCGTTATGTCCAGTGCCACAAATGTCAAATCTTCATTGCTTCTATTTTCAAATACATGATATCAATCTTTTCTAAAACTTTCATGGCATCCAAATCTCCTTCTGATAATCACTAGTTTATCATCTTTTTTAATGGTCACGGAGGTTTAAAAAAAATCTATAGCAGCGCATGGGTGGCTCACAGTTGGTTAAGCATCTGACTCTTGATTTCAGCTTAGGTCATGATCTCCCTTTATGGTTTTGAGCCCCTCATCGGGCTCTGCACTGATAGCAAAGAGACTGCCTGGGATTCTCTCTCCCTCTCTCTCTGCTCACCCCTCCCTCATGCTTGCGCAAGCTCTCTCTCTCTCTCTCTCTCTCTCTCTCTCAAAATAAACAAACTACATAAAAAACCTAGAAGTCCTTTGACAATCTTCCCACCTAGAGGTGGAGTCTAATTACCCTCCCCTTTAATGCAGGCCTTATGACTTGCTTCTTGAGGAAGATATCAGGCAGAAGTGACTCTGCATGGCTTCTAAAGCTATGGCATAAAAAGGCATTCCAGGCTGGTGCTCTCTTGGGACAGGGACACACTTTTTTGAAATTTTAAGCTGCCACCTAAGAAGTCTAGCAACGTTGAAGCCTCCGTGCTGGAAAGACCACACAGAGAGACCATTGGGGTTAGAGATGCCTGGGGCATCTCCCTTGTTCCAGCCCCTAGCTGATGGAGTCTTCTCCATGACTCTAGCTACCATATGACTCCAAGTGCATAAAAATCCTAGAGTAAGAACCACCCAGCCGAGTACCATCAATCTCCAGAAATAATAACAAATGATTGTTGCTTTATACCATTGAATTTGGAGTGGTTTATTACAGAGCAATAAAAAACCAGAATGAAGATCAAAGAAAACTTCCCCCTTTTCTTCGGTCCTAGTTCCAGTGGTATTTGAATAAAGCTTCATTTATGCTTCATCTTTGATATCTTTCTTACCAGTTTCCTTTCAAATGGGCCAAACTTAAAAACAAAACAGTAGTTTATACTATCTACACCTGTGAACTCCTTTAAACACTTCTTTCCAGCAGATTATTTCCAAATCTATTTAACTGAGTAGTAAATCTTATCTCAAAATAAAAACCAACGTTTATGTAACCTCAACAAAACCCTACACTTCCATATTCCCTAGTAACTAACAGAATACCGACAGGACAGCTCTCCCGTCAATCACTCCAGGAAATATATACTGATAGAATGTTATCATTTCCTCATCCCTGCAGTCAGGAGAGTGCATAAGGAAACAAAAACTGACAAGGCTAAAACCTTCACCAACCACTTATCTCTTATTAAAAGGGTCTCCAAACATCCCTGCACAACCTGGCCTATCATTTCCACATCTTTTGGAGTCAAGCTGTTGCTGATCATAGGATGTTTTCTGACAAGACAATGTAATCCAATGCAAAATATGTGCAAAGTGAAACTGCAAAAGATGCAAGATTTCATGAGGTCTAGGAAAAGCGATACTGGAACGCAAAGACCACACACAATAAGCCTGTCTTCAAAGAGGCCTTCTCTCAGCACTCCCAGATGGTGCTCACAGCCTCAAACTGAAGGAAGAGCAAGTTGTAAAGAGTGGCCCCGCGCAGTGATGAAAATGTTTAATAAACCACTTAGAGATATTACAAAGAACAGTTAATTCAGTGGGCTTTCCCGTCATTTCTAAGTGATGGCAATTTTTAATAAAAATACATTTCACATAGATGGAACACGGAAATTAAACACCTCACATCTCAAAAGAAGTGTTTCATAATCATTAACAAAAAGCATGTCACTACAACGAAAACTCCACAAGGGCAGGAATTTTTGCCTCTTTTGTTCACTGCTGTAGCCCAAGAGTCTGGCCCAAAATAAGCCCTCAATAAATATTTGTTGACTAAGAATGAATGAATGAAACAAACAAACAAACAAACAAACAAACTTTAGGCCACATTCTTTTAAATGCTTTCTCCAGAGTGTTCATTTATATTTATGTTATAATGAAAATTCTGTCAGTTTACTAGAAAAAATAAGTGCTTAAATTTTACCACAATGTTTTTTACAAGCTGTCTTCTTCCTGGGTGAACTATGTGTGCAAAATGGAAATGATAAATTCTTGTCCAAAATCCAACAGACTTTCATTACACACCATTCCTTTGGGCAGGGCTGTGAACAAATTTTTGTAAGCACAAATCAAAAATTATGCCCAAATATCTAATCCTAATGGGCTTTTGTTCTATATAAAAGCTCAAAATAAAATTTTTACAATAATAAATTTATGTACGGAATCATCCTTCAATTACTTTTACACAAAGAATTGTATTTCATATAAGAGGTTTCTAGAGAAAAAAAAAAACTTAATGAAATTAAATAAGTATTCTTTATTCAATGCTTTCCATGTTCTTATTTTAGATGAACAGTTAACTAAACGAAAACACTACACTAGGGACTTATTCTGTTTCTAGTCTTTAAAAAACATACTCATATGGAAGCATATAAAATGCTAAATCACACTGAGACATCAAAAGTAATCACCCATAACCTAAAGACAAGTGCACTGTCATTTTCTTTCAGCACTTCTTATGAAACTTTTGTTCTTAACATGGTTAAGATCATAGACTGTTTCCTCTCTTAGAAAACTGCATTATTACTCATCTAACTGATACTACTAACCCATCTGTAGAATTTGCAGCGTTTTCCCAACAGCAAAGAAGCATTTGAACTGAACCATCCATCCAAGCTGGCTTCTCCTCATTAACAATAACAAATACCAACGACTAGGCTGGACACAGGTGAAGGATGCTATTTGTAGTCATGAAATCAAGTAACTGGCCTAAACTGGGATGGAAAATTCACACCCTTCACTTCACTGGTTCAGTTGCTAACCCTAACCTGCTAAATTAACAAGTCACAGCCAGCATATGACCTAGCACAATCAAATAATGTTTTTCATGATAATACCAACCTCATTTTTGAAGACAGTTAACACTGCATCCCTTTCTACAAGAAAACTACTCAAATGATATGAAACCCCATGTACTCACTGCTCAAAGCATTCTGGGCTTCCTACAGTTCCTCCAATGTACTGCCCTCTCTCACCGCTGGGTCTTCACACATGTAGTTCTTTCTGCCTACAAAGCTCTTCCAGTCCTCAACATCCGGCCCTGCATCATGCCCTCAGCACCAGCCTCTCAGCCTACCTCCTACTATTCAAAATCCTGATCTTCCCTTTAACCACTTCTTCTGGCAAGCTTTCCTTCTTCACAAGATCACGCTATGTGCCTATGGTGAAGAAGCCCAAACCTGTTTCGCTGTACTCACACTGCCCTGTAATGGCCTGTCTTTCCCACAGACTAAGCTCCACCACTGTAGCACCAACACTAGAACTGAAAAGTAGCACAAGACCCCCAAATTTGCTGTCTTAATGGTACGTGTGTGTAAACAAAGTGTGTATATTAATATTTAATTGCACTTATATATAGTAGTAAATACGTATGAGAAAAGCAAGTAACTTCCCATGCACATCCCAAAAAGAAAAAAGAAATAAAACTGAATTAATGCAGAGTTTAGTCTTTGCCACTTAACTCATCACGTGGGCACTCCAGCCCTCAATTTCCTCAGCTATAAAATATGAAAATTCTAAAATACTCCTAGATATAAAATTTTGAACATTTCAGCAATGTCAAGTACACTTAAGGTTACTAGAGCTAAAAAGCTAGGATCAACTATTATAGCCTAATATACAGAATGACAATAGGCATCCTAAAAAACAGAACATGAATCCCCGACAAGCACCTGACAGTACTAGAACCTACTAAATAGCCTTGCAAAGAGAACAGTCTCATTTCACTGGAAATCAAAGGCGAGCACACACTCCCAACCCCAGGAGGTGTTACACTGTCAATGCACTTTTGCTTTATCATACCTCATTTCAAGTAAGTTTTTGCCACACATGTAAACTTCCCCATTAAGTTTATATGGGAAGTATAATTAAAAGATAATATAACTGCACTAAATTCATTCACATCAAGTTAAATACATCGACCCTAGCAATTTATAAAGTTTTTTAAAAAGACTCAGAAGAGTTGGGCTGGGTTTAGAATGTCCACTGCTTTTACATACTTATCAGAATGAGGACAAAAGGGCACATGAGGTCTGCGGCAGGAAATAAAAATCAAATCTTAAAGTGGCAAAGCTGAGCAATATACATCAATTATGGCTCATAAAACAGTATCCACAGGCCTACAGTCCCACAGATTCAGAGCTGAAATGAACCTTCAGACATCAAACACATCCCCCCATCTTACGAATGAGTAAACTAAGCCTCATTGCAGGGAAATGACTTGCCCAAGATTACACAACTGGTTAGAAGAAGGACCAAGCCTCCTAACACTGAGTCCAGTGGCTTTTTAGTTCTCAAAACTGTCCCATCAGGACCCATCTATGGTACACAAAGTCTTTCAGGTACACAGTAACACTCTCAAATTCTGTACGAATTTGAATACATGATAATGAATGTCAGTATCACAGAACAAACCTTCTGAAGATAAAAACTTAGTACAAAACTTAAAGAATTAAACACACACATCTAAATCCAGATATGTAAGGGGCACCTGGGTGGCTCAATGGGTTAAGTGTCTGACTCCAGTTCAGGTCATGATCTCACGGTTCATGAGTTCAAGCCCCACATCAGGCTCTATGCTGACAGCTCAGAGCCTGGAACCTGCTTAGGATTCTATGTCTCCCTCCCTCCATCCCTCTTTCTCTCTGACCCTCCCCCACTCATGCTGTCTCTCAAAAATAAATATTTAAAAATAAATTCAGATATGCAATTCTATTTAAGTAATCTCCATACCCAACGTGGGGCTTGAACTCATGACCCTGAGATCAAGAGTTGGATACTCTACTGACCCAGCCAGCCCCTGGATATGTATTTTTGGGTTTTTTTCCTAGATATGTATTTTTGACTATTTTGTCTCACCTTGGGGTCTTAAATCAGATATGAAATTCCATATCCATTAAAATAGTTCTATCCCATGAATATCTATAACCATAAATAATCCTGGCATATTCATTGGCAGAGCACTATATGAAATTGGGTATTTTATTTTTTAAATGTTTTTATTTTTGAGAGAGGGACAGAGCATGAGTGGGGGAGGGGAAGAGAGAGAGAGGGAGACACAGAATCTGAAACAGGCTCCAGGCTCTGAGCTGTCAGCACAGAGCCCAACCTGGGGCTCGAACTCGGGACCAGCGAGATCATGACCTGAGCCTAAGTCGGTCACTCAACCGACTAAACCACTCAGGCACCCCTGAAATTGGGTATTTTTTTTTTAATTTTTTTTTTCAACGTTTATTTATTTTTGGGACAGAGAGAGACAGAGCATGAACGGGGGAGGGGCAGAGAGAGAGGGAGACACAGAATCGGAAACAGGCTCCAGGCTCTGAGCCATCAGCCCAGAGCCCGACGCGGGGCTCGAACTCACGGACCATGAGATCGTGACCTGGCTGAAGTCAGACGCTTAACCGACTGCGCCACCCAGGCGCCCCTGAAATTGGGTATTTTGAATGAAGACAATAACAATCAAGGAATCTGAGGACACTCAGTCTCACATTTAAGGGTCTCTGTGCTATGACACTGCTCTCCTGGCAGTTTTCAAGGTGGTCACAGGGTCAACCTCAACCTGTGCACCATGGATCACAAAGGAGTACAGACCCTCTACGTAAGCTGTTCAAGTATGCCCCCTCCCCTCCTAGTCAACTCCAACAAAGCAACCTGTTTTCACACACCCCTGAATCACATCTTCTTATCTTATCCCTGGACAGTATCTTTTACAAACCAAAAGCAAAGGAAAAAAACCACTGTCTATATGTAAACTACTCTCACACAGCAAAAGAGTTCTGAACTACTATTAAAACTCTATCAATATCAAATACAGGCACCTATGATGAACCCTGGTTACTGGCAGTATCTTCCATGTCTCTAAAAGAAAATTCATTAGGCTCAAGAGAACAGAAATAAGAGGATGAACCAGGGTCCACACCCTGCAACTTTGCCTTCAAAGCAATCTCAAAGCCATTTGTAAGCATCAGGTTTAATCATCAGGTCCTTCTTCCCTGTCATTTATACCATCCAGTAGCACTGAATTCTCCATTACATGTTTGCCTCTCCTATAAAATGAATGCCCCATGAGGGTAGAGGCCATCATCTTTGTATCCCAATGTATATAATTTAGTTGACAAATTAAGTAAAAGAGTAAACCCTATTTTCCCACTTTCTTTGTTCATTTTTCCATTCATCAATGAAATTTAAGAGAACGAAATCATAGACAACCATAGACACACTTCCTTCTCCCTCTTAGCCTTTCTACAATACAAAAACCCTTTTCCCTACCACATCCTAACAGCACAGACACTGAGTGGAGAAAATCTACATGATCTGGCCTAATCCGCTCACTTTACAAAAAAAAAAAAAAAAAGTTGTATCACTGATTCATGGTCACACTGCCAATTAGTGTCAGATACAAAACAAAAACAAATCCCTGACCACTGACTACCAATTTATATTCCACTCACCATCATGTCAAAGACTGACTAAAAACTTAATCACTACCTAGAATATATCTCATCAATTCAAAATCAACTAAGAATACCAAATGTTCTCTAAATGTAGGTCTTCTAATCTATGCTACCTTAGCGGAGAAATAAGCAATTTTCAAAAATATGAGGAAAATGCTCCTTTAAATCTCTCATAGTTTGCAAGGATGTCAAAAATACTCGATACGATCAAGATGTTACCATTCGGGTAAGCCAGGTTATGGGGACACAGGCCCTCTGCACTATTTTTGCAACTACTTGTGAGTCTATAATTATTTCAAAGTAAACAGTTAAAAAAAAATACATGGCAGTCACCTGATGCCACTCCCTGGGCCCACTCATCTATCACCTCACTATTCTCCAAACTTGCAAAATAAGCCAGAAAATGTTCCAACTGCCTCTCATCCCAAAAGTTCCAAAAAGGGTCGGTGCAACAAATAAATCACAGTTGTTGCACCAAGGGAAACCTACTCCTTGGTTAGCACAATGTTTGAAGGTGAGAAGCACACAAACATTTACAGAACAAGGAAGGCCAATCTAACACCACGGTCCAACTCTGTGCTGGCAACACAGGGCAAATATTTGCACAGGCTAAACTTCGACTACCTCTCCTACCAGTCTTTCCAAGTCTGCTAGCGGTCCGGACCAGGTTCACTCTCTGCACTGAACTGTAACCCTATGAGAATTGACATGTTTTTGTTTTCCTAAAGCTACCCTCTCGGGTGTCTTATAGTTGTAGGGAGGACCTAATATGTGTATAACTGTACTCAAACTTTTTAAAAATTTCATTTGTAGAAAAAAAAACCAATTTACTCTAATGCTGAGGAGCAGGATAATACCTTACTCTCAAACAACAGCTATGGCAGCAGTAGTCGGAGGGGGAAAGGAAGGCTGCAGGCAGTAAGGGCTAGGCAAGCAGAGCTCTGATGGCTGTCATCAGTTATTTTAATTTAAATACAAAGGAATGTGAGCAGGAGCCTTTCATACAGTAATCCTTAAGCTTTTGTGCTCCTGATGATGGTGGTCCGCTTAGACACTATGAAAAACACTACTTAGAAAAGCCACAAATGGTTTTACTACAATTTGGTTAGGTTACTCTTATAAAAATTCAATGTTGTCAGAAAAACTCCATCTCAAAAAAAAAAAATAATTAAAAAAAAACCACACCCAAAAAACACATGCTATCACCCCTCAAGAATGTCCCAGAATTCATCAAATGATCAAATCTTCATGAAAACTGAAAATGCTTTTTACATTTCCAAAGAGTCTTCTAAGGAGTCAAGAGGTCCTAGAGAAAAAAAGAAAAAGAAAAAAAAAAAAAAATACCCTAGCCCCTCCACTCAAAAGAGTTTTGTGAAACCAGAAACATTCTGGAATGATATGGGGTGACTGCTAAGCACATACGACTCCTGTGTCTGGATGCAGGTGCTGTGTGCATTCTTCAGTAGCCTCCAGCTCTCTGGAGTGGCAGAAAGATGAGCAGCTGTTGCCAAGAAAATCAGCCCACACGTCATCTCTGACCTATAGACCTTGGGCTGCCAACCTGCCCAGGGGAAGACACCCGGTCCTGGTTTTGCGTCCCTTCAGAAGTGACAGAAACCTAACAAGGAATCAGGAGGAACATGTGGCCATAATTTGGATTCATCCCTTGCTGGTGACTGCAGGAGGCAAAGAAAAAGTAGTTCCTATACTTCCTCCCCGAAGAGGAACTGTGGAAAGGAAAGAGCACGCTGTCCACAGCATCACTGCCCCTCCCTTACTCTCCATCTACACATAATAATCAGAACACCTGATAAGAAGGAAAACACAATCACTTATGGGATTTCTGACAGGAGATGAAGACTTCAGGTTAAACACCACGAGAAACACAAGCATGCTAAGAAAATGTTTAAACCTGCTTAGTTTACAATTTAAGACCAATCACTTGATGCTTCCTTTAAAGACAAAACAGATTTCCTATGTGCAGATGAGGATACAGAGCAATATATGGACTAGTTCAAATTACTTCTGGGCAAGAAACAAAGCCATTCTTACAAAATAAGAAAACAGACATTGAGCTGCAAAAGCCCAATACCTCTCCCCACAAAGCCCCATAGAGAACTCTGTTTTCCTAATTTAGATATTAAAATAACCCTACCATACTGTCTCTGCTTTCTTAATGGTCTTCCTATTAACTTCCTAATCTTAAATTTGGCCTTTTCTTAAGGCTTAAAACATCAGTCATCCCCCACTTCTCACATCAAAGCTAGCAGACTGTCACAAAACATCTTAAATGAATCTCCACCACGCCCACAAGTAAGAAGGTCTCGAGCCGCTCACACACAGGCCATCTCTGGAGTTTCGATCATCTGTGAGGAAGATCTAGTATCTGAGTTCACATAAAGATCTGGAACACCTTGTCACCTGAATTGTGAAACAGCAGACTCATGCTGGAGCAGATCCAGTTTTCTAAAATGGTAGATCTCAATACTTTTTCTTCTGAATCACAAAAAAATGGAGCCTGAACTGATAGGGAAGGAAATAAAAATCTATCTATTCATTCAATCCACAGTGCTCCCTACACTGGATTTATCTCCCACTGTCATAGCTCTATATGCAATCTAGAATACCATCAATACTAATGGATTCTAAAATATCATCGTTTTATATAGACAAGTATTTTTTTAATTAACACACAAACTTGCTGTAAGAACAATGTAGATTTCAGGGTGCCTGGATGACTCAGTCAGTTAAACATCTGACTCTTGATCTCAGCTCAGGTCTTGATCTCAGGGTCATGAGTTCAAGCCCCATATTGGGCCCCATGCTGGGCATGAAGCCTACTTAAAAAAAGAAAGAGAAAGAAAGAGAGAAAGAGAAAGAAAGAAAGAAAGAAAGAAAGAAAGAAAGAAAGAAAGAAAGAAAGAAAGAAAGAAAGAAAAGAGATGTAGGTTTCTTACAATAACTAGCTTTCTTGTATGAAAAATATTTTAACATACTAAAGTGAAAAAAACTTCAAGTACATAAAATTTTTACCCAGGATGATTACAACTTTATAAAAACAAACAAAAATCTCTATGTACAGAAAAAGAGACTAGAAAGCCACCAAAATGTTAACACTGCTAGCACCAATGATCTACCAATGCAAAGAAAGAGAGACGAGAAAGAGAGAATCCCAAGCAAGGATAGCTGATAGCTATCTACTGATAGCACGGAACCCAACTCGGGGCTCAATCCCGCATGAGCCAAAATCAAGAGTCAGACGCTTAACCAACTGAGCCATCCAGGCTCCCCACTATTAGACTTTTTACACTGATTTTCTATATTTTCCATATCTTCTGCAACAATGTTTTTTACAACAATTTTTCACAATAAATAAATAAAAACTAAGGAAGAGGCAGAAACTGAAAGCAACCCAAATTTACACCAGCAAAAAAACAGATTTGTGAAACTGTGGCACATCCAAACAATGAAACACTACCACTAATACAAAAGGAAAAAAACTACTACAGGCTACATGAGCTAAACAGAAGATGCCACACACTATTCCATTTCTACAAAATTCTAAAGAAGGCAAAATTACAGTTAGAGAATATAGAACAGCATTTTTCATGGGTGGGAACAAGACAGGGGACTAAGAATGCAAAGGGGCACTAGGGAACTTTTTGGGGTGATGGAAATGTTCCATTTTCTTGATTATGGTGGTTACACAGCTGTAAACCTTTGTCGAAACTCATCAAACTGCACATTTCAAATGGGTGAGTTATACTGTACGTCAGTTATACTTCAATAAAGCCAATTTACAAGTTAAAAGTAGAGAAGGTTGAAAGCACTTCATTAAGGTAAATGATACCATCAGAAACTAAACAAATAACATTACTTTTGCCACACAGGCAAGACAAATGTGTCTTCTTTACCCTTAAAATAACATTAAAATTTAACACCTTATTTAATAACCTGAAAAAACAATGAGACTATCACAAAACAGTTATCTAAGAACTCACCATAATTCTCATTTTCAAGAGGTTTATAACCACAACATTGATTCAATCAAGAAGTATGAAATACTATGAAATATGAAACAGAATAATTTCTTATAGCCAAGTTCAACTCATTAAGTCTCACTTCTATACATTAACTTAGAAGAACATTGCAAAGTTCCACATGACTTAATATTATTCCTCAGTGTGCCCTGCAGAAAATCGCTCAAGTTTAATTTCAAGAATCTCATTACATAACCATTACGAGTGACTGCTAATACAATGCTACCACGGGAGGTTATGAAGTGCCAGCATCAAGCTACAAGGAACCTTAAGATTCCCAGTGTGATACTACCCCTCCTTCTAAGGCTACAATCCACACAAATATTGTCTTATTCTTAAAAATGTCAAAGTTTGGAGCGCATGGCTGGCTTAGTCGGTGGGGCATGTGACTCTTGATCTTGGGGCTGTGAGTTCGAGTTTAAGTACTTAAATAAAAATTTAAGTAAATTTTATTAAAAATAAAATCTTTACAAAAAATGTCAAATATTGTAACTTGTTACAACCCATTTAGTTTTATCGTGTAAAACTGTCAATGAAAAACAAGCATTTATGGGGCACCTGGGTGGCGCAGTCGGTTAAACATCGGACTCTTGATCTCAGATCATGATCTCAGAGCTCGGGAGTTCAAGCCCCACATCAGGCTCTGCACCAATGTTGCAGAGCATGCTTGGAATTCTGTCTCTCCTTTTCTCTGACCCTCCCCGACTTGCGCTCTCTCTCTAAATGAATAAACTTTTAAAAAAAGAAAAAGAAGCATTTATGTGCCAATAGAAAAATCTAAACAAATTGAATTTTAATATTAAGGAATTGTTTTCGGTGTGTGGGTGTTTTTAAAGTCTTCATCTTTGAGGGGCACCTGGCTGGCTCAGTGGTTAAGGTTCCGACTTCAGCTCAGGTCATGATCTCAAGGCTCCTGAGTTCAAGCCCCACATGGGGCTCTGTGTGGACAGCTCAGAGCCTGGAGCCTGCTTTCAGATGCTGTTGCCCTTCCCTGCTTGTGCGCTCTCTCGCTCTCTCTCTCTCAAAAATAAATGAACATTAAAAAAAATTTTAAAGCCTTCATCTTTGAGATTCATACTGAAGATATTATCGATTAAATTATCTGATGGAGAGAGTGTTGAAACCAAACTGGCCACGGATTTGGTAAGTGCTAAGATTATGTGATAACTGTTATACACGTGTATTCATCATCCTATTGCCTCTACTTCTGTATATGCTTAAAATTCTCCATAATATGAAGATTAAAAATAATTTTCAGAGTAAAAGTTAAAAATCAAGTATAATAATCAATCAACAATTCCCAATCACACAGAGCTAGGAGAGGCCGTTTTCATTTACTTAGGATGCCAAGGTGGCAAAATGACAGAAATACAGACCACAACTGGAGTTTCTTAATTAGAAGTAGATATGATAAAAATGGGGGAAAGAAGGGGCGCCTGGGTGGTGCAGTCGGTTAAGCGTCCGGCTTCAGCCAGGTCACGATCTCGCGGTCCGTGAGTTCGAGCCCCGCGTCAGGCTCTGGGCTGATGGCTCGGAGCCTGGAGCCTGTTTCCGATTCTGTGTCTCCCTCTCTCTCTGCCCCTCCCCCGTTCATGCTCTGTCTCTCTCTGTCCCAAAAATAAATAAAAACGTTGAAAAAAAAATTTAAAAAAAAAAATGGGGAAAAGAAGACGTAAGTAAATCCTCCTGCAATATAAAACTGCTTCCTTCAATACACCCCATAGTATCTACTGAAGCGTAATTTTTTTTTAATATTTTATTGTTTTAAGTAATCGCTACATCCAATGTGGGGCTCGAATTTACAACCCTGAGATCAATAGTCGCGTACTCTACAGACTGAGCCAGCCAGGCGCCCCTACTGAAGTGCAATCTGACACAGCCTTCAGTGATTCAACTTTCCTTCAGAAACTATTTCCTAAATAACCTAACTGCTAGGGGAAAAGCCTGATCTCTCTTAAAATTCACCCCATTATTCCCAGTTGCACTTCCGTGTACTGTGTAATTTCCTTCACAAGTGTGTCTGTTTACTCCTAAGCCTGCGATTTAGTCACTGATTTCTTGATTTATAAAACTGGTTTGCCACTGTATGTTTTGATTTTCAATACTTTGTTTGGCTATTTCATACACTGTCTTTATCTTACTTTCCTTAATCAACTTCATTTAATCATTTCAGTTAAACTTGCCTGTACTTCCCCAGCACAGTCCTCTAGTATTACTGTGTCTGGGTAACAATCTCAATAATCGATCAATAAATAAACAGTGAGCTTCCCCTCTGGTCTGGTGATGTGATGCTCTGTCCCACACAGACTAATACTTGTGTTTTTTGGTGTAGCGTACTGAAATTTCAGACAGCTTTCGACCATTATGACATCTGCCCATCACAACCTTCGTTCACCTCCATGTAACCCCTGGCACATTTTCAAGCTCCTACTGAGAGGGCAAGAATACCCTGAGTCTTTAAAACCCAACAGTTCCTAATGAAAATCAGGACCACTTACTAAATGCCAATGGCCTGTGCAAAAAAGCACTTTCTACTTCACTGTTGTCCAAGCCAACTTTCAGTGATAAAGGCACGGATATGTATCTGCACTGTCCTATAGGGTGGCCACTAGCTACATGTGGTTACAGAGCACTTGAAATCTGGCTAGTGTTACCAAGGAACTGACTTTTTCATTTTAATTGTAAATAGTCACATTATAAGACTAACAACTGCATTGCTGGGATTTTTCTTCACAAAAGTCATTTCTATTTATTTTTACCTCTACGTGTATTCAAGATAATCGAGGACAGAATTTCTTAACCTCAGCACAACTAGAATTTGGGCCAGGGTAAGTCTTTGGTGTGGGAGCTGTACTGTGCACTGCGTGACGTTTAGCAGCATCTCTGGCCTCTACCCACTAGAGGCCAGTAGCAATGCCCCAGCGGTGACAATCAAAAGTATCGCCAAACACTGCCAGATATACCCCGGGGAGGCAAAACAGCATCCAGTTGAGAAACAGCGATCTAAGACTAAGGGTCTGGATTTTGTATCAATGCTAAGGACATTCTAGAGCAATCCCTTTGATTTCCTGCTTTTCTATGTGAAATTCAGACGACACACAGAAGCAGTTAAAAGTAACCATCTCTTCATATTTTCCACAGAACCTACATTATAATTGTTTTCCTACCCACTATCTCAGCTGTTTCTCACCAACCCTGAGATGGGTACTATGCCTGATTTAGAGACTGAGGTGCTGGCGGCAGAGGGAGACACAAGGGAGTAAGGTTCTAAGTGGTTAAATGACTCACCCACCCATGTTAAGTAGCCTGGCTGAAACAAACCCGGATTTAAGAATTCCACATTTCAAACTCCTCTCTGTATTATCTTACCTGGCAGCCTTACAGCCCCTGAAGGGGAAGCTCCTTAAAGAAAAACCCTTTTGATATGACAATCTCAACCAAGACTGTTTGATTGCACAACACATTACAATGCCAAAAAAGCAAAGCTCACAGGAAAATTCCGCAGAGACAAACAATGAGAACTGGTTCCTATTGTAACGAACCTACATCCTGAGGATTAATTCAGGACAGGGACAAGCCATGGCATACCCACATCACCTTAAAAAGGCCTCTCTTAGGCTAGTTCTAGAAAAGGGTTAAGAGGGTCAGCCACCTGACAAAAGGCGTAAGTGAAAGGAGGACTTGAGAGGAAGGGGAAATCAAAACTCTAAGACAGATGCCTGTTCTAAGGCTGCAATACCTCAGAAGGCAGGAATATCCCAGAATATAGGCTATGTGGAAAAGTGGAAAGAGACCTGGACTTTAAAAAAAAAAAAAAAAAAAAAAAAAAGACCCATCATGTGGACCTCATCTGTCAGTAGCCCACTGTGTGCCCCTGGATAAATTCTGCGAATCTCTGGGCCTGTTTTCTCAACTCATTAGTGAAAGGCCAGTCTATGGGACTTTTTTGGCACTTAGGGAGATCTTAGTGAGCAGGCATTTCCAGCCCTTCCCTCGGTCTCCACAGCAGAATCATGTTCTTGGTATCCCTTTGCTGTTTCTCTGAAACAATGACTTAAGCAGGAACATAGCACTAACTCAAGAAATTCACTAGAGAGAAAATCAAAATGTCACAAAAGTATATGAGCAGGGATGGTTTCAATTCAACAGTGAATATTTGCATAGGGCCAGCCACTCAGCACCAGGAACCTTGTAATCACTCTGGAAACCACAACCAACATCCCAGGCTCTCTGAATTCCTCTTCTCCGTCCTAGCCACCCCCACCCATATTCACCAACTACATTCATTATTTGGTGTCCCAGGGCAATAATCAAAGATTTTAACCCGATATACAAAGACTATTAAAGAATCAGCATTTTGAAAAGGCAAAGAAAAAAAAGCACACTTTTTTTTTTATGCTAAGTACCTTTTAGATATTTGATACACATCACACCATTACACTGAACAGAATATTTTATTTTTAACAGGATGTGGCTATTTTCTAAAGAAAACTTATTTGGAGAAGGAAATGTTGATGTTTTGAGGCCCCATACATTTTAACTCAGCAATTTATTTGCAGTATCACACTCCCTGTCCAATCTTACTGCTTTTCATATACAGAATAAAGTCTACTTATTTTTCATCCAAAACTATCATTTATCACTTCATTTCTGTTACAGACAACATTTCTCATATAAAAGTCAAGCTAGAGTAGTACACTCTTTTCTACTACCAAAACTTACTCAATCTTGGTAAAGATTTTATCTAAAGATGAAAACATCCTGAGCTTCTGATTCCAGTTAAAAGACTCCAGAAGGCCAGTTTGTTTTGTAAACAGATGTTTCTCAAGCAATGCAGCAATAGTCTGGTCCTGTTACTCCGCAACTAGGCATGCAAAAAGGATCCTTCCTTTAGAAGGGGAGACACAGAACAGCTCCATCCTAAGTCAGCTACATCAAGAGTGCATGCCTGTCTCAAATGCTGTCCTCACAAATCTCAACAAACCATTCTTTACTGCTAGCAGACACAACTATGTCCCCCAAATTTTACGGATGACAGTTTCCTATTTGTCAAATTATCTGCCACCTCGATGCACACATTTTATAAACTAAATCAAATCCACTTCTATTTCATGAAATGAAAACTCAAGATGACCTAAATATTCTTAATATTGTATACTGACATTACAGGAATCAAAAACAAGACTACTTGTTTACCCCAGGAATGAAAAAAAAAAAAAAAAGTAGCTTTAAAAAGGATACATTACTTGGAAATTTCTCAGACAAGCCGAAGCAAAAGGAATGCTCAAAAATGAATCAAAGTGCCCAAGACAACTGCAAAATAGGTTTTGGCATGCACAGTCAACTGAGTAAGCTAGTCAGGATTCTTGGTATATATAAAGCAGGACTAATATAGAAAACATGGCCTACTTCTCTCCTGCTTGGTTCAATTTTCTAAGTCACAAGCCAAGTTACACTACAAGCACCATCAACTTTGCTCTATGAATGACAGTAGAGCTATCCTCACTACCAGCCTGGTTCCAAAATTTACCAAAAAATCTTATGTTAAAATCTTAAAAAAGATCTCTATCTCTAATGAAATAAAATCAGAGTAAGGATCACATAAAATGTCAAAATAAATGACAAAACTTATTTCGGTATTTAAAGGAACAATGTGACAACTCCAAATGGCTAATATTTTCAGAAAGGATTTCAAAAGTTGCACAAACGTGTTAATACAATATAGCTACAGCAAAGATTAGACAAATCTGAACCCAGTGCCACAAACTGAGTGGTCAGCTTGCCGATGAGAAGCTGTCCCCCGCACCTGAGGCGGATAGATACTCGGAGACCAAGGCCAGTATCTTAGCAAGTTAGGCCTCTTCCTCCCTCCGGGAAGCGCTCGACAAACAGGGCGTCACGCAACTTATGTCACCCAGTCACTTAGCAAAAATCATACCTAACTTCTAAACTCGGGTCCAAATGGCCTTTTATACTCAAAAGAAGTAGAAAGCAACTTATATTATCGGGGGAGAGGGAAGCTTAAAATGCCCCACTTTCTGGCCCCATATTTATCAGCCCATCATCAGATCAGAGTCCTAAATTCTAAGACTTACTTTAATGGAGGCCTCCCCCAACCTTCTCCGAGTCTCTGTTTTGCAACAGTGAAGGAACTTTTCCTGCTTTATCTTAGTTCCCTGAGAGCATGTGGCCCTGCAATTCAATATCCTAAACTGGCAGGGAACGGTGGAGGAGGCAAAGGGAGGAATCCACACAGCCAAAACAGCCTTCTTATTAAAGACAAAAAAAAAAAAAAAATCATAATTCCTCCTCCACCCAAAGCAACCCATCCCAGAAATTTACAGCTTAAGAAAGCAGCATTGCGAACTGCAAACGTAAGAGTTTTCCTTAGACTCTACGCACGGTTTTCAGCTGTCAAATTACAACTCAGGAAAACACTATCATTAGAATAAAAAAGGAAACAAAAAAGCTCGCACCATAGGGGCTGGGAGAAGGAGCTTACCAGACCCGTTTCGGAAGAAGGAGAGCAAAGGGAATCCAATCCACTTCCCCACCCCCGCCTGAATTCATCCCCTCCCGGGGCGGGCAAACCTCACTGCAGGAGCTCAAATTTAATAATAATAACAATAATCATGGCGCTTACCCCCCCCACCCCCCACCCCCGCGATCTGCCAGGAATCAGCCTCCCCCTCCCCCGGGATCTCTAGGCTTGGCAGGTCCAGATCTCCCCACCGGACACAGTTCCCGGGGACCCGGGCGAACCCAGTCTACCCCGGGGCCCCTCGCCCCGCTTCTCCTCTTCCCTCTCTTTTTACCTCCACCATCCCCCATCCGCATTGTCTGTCTCAATTCAACTTTGACTAATATGGATTCCTCGGGCCTGGGCCGGGCGGTAATTACAGCCCGCCCCCCCCCCCCCGAGAGCCGGATTCCCCCCCCCCATCTCCGCCGAGTTAAACGCGGCTCCTCGTTGGGAGACGGGGGGGGGGGGGGGGAGGGAAAAGGTTGCAGCGCGCTTTTCCCGTCTACACCGCGGGCACCGTCCACACCGAGCTCCCCCCGCGACCCCGAGCCCCCGGGACCAGAAGTTTGCCCCGGAAGGGGCCTAGATGGGAGCAGTGAAGACCCCCACCCCCCCCCCGCCAGCCGGCCGGCCTGCGCGTAAATACCGGCGCCCGCCGCGGCGCGGCCCCGTGGGGGAGGGGAGGGCGGGGAGGCGCCCCTCCCCCCGCCCGCCAGCCCGCCGGCCCTATTACCTGTCATTGAGCTGGTCCTCGGTGCCCGGCAGCGGGTGAACCACGAAATGGATGGACGTCATGGTGCTTCCTTCTAGTCCTCCTCCCGAGGACGGCCCCCTCCCGCTCTCGCCCACCCCCCCCCAACCCCCTTCCCCTCCCCAATACCCACTGCCGCCGCCGCCTCCCAGTCCCCAAATGGAGGGAAGCAAATGCGCAGGGGCCGCCGCCGCCGCCTCCCTGCCGGGCGTGTGTCCGCCGCCCGGCGGTCCGGCGGGGCGGATCAACACGCCACCCGCTCCCGCGGCGACAGCGCGCTGGAGTGCGAGGCCGGCGGCCGGGACCCGGGCGCGCCGCCGCCGCCGGCGACCGGGCGTCGGGAGAGGGGGCGACTGGGGAGGGAGGAGAGGGACGGGCTGCGGGAACGGTGTGGTCCCGGCGGCGGACGGGGTCCGGACTAGGGAGGTGGGGAAGGAGATGAGCCCGCACCGCGCGTCACTGGCGAGAAGCCGCCGCCACCACCGCCGCCAGCACCGCCGCCGCCATCTTCACTTCTGCCCCAGTTTCTCCGTCTCGCAGGCTCCGCTCCCGAGCGGCGGGGGAGGGGCGAACGGGAGGAGGAGGAGGTGGAGGGAGGAGACCGGCGGGCGGGGGCACGGCTGCGAGGGGCGGGGCTCCGGGAAACGGGCGGTAAGGCCCTTTCGATTGGGCGGCTCAACGTTGTCGGGCCACGGCACTGTAAGGCGCGTGCGGATTGGTCCGTTCGGCCCCGAGCCCAGCCCTCTGGGGGGTGGGATAGCTCCCGAGTGAGTGTTCCGGAGAGCACGTGTTAGGGAAGGAGGAGGCGGAGGGGAGCCCGCTGGGGCGGGGAAGAAGTCTGGGAGGGAGGCTAAGTGTGCGTCCCCGGGGAGGTGGGAGGAAGAGGGGCTCCTGCGTTTCTCGCTCTGATTTCCCTCGGGCAGCCCTAATTATTCTGCGGACCTTTAGGGGGTTTTTGTTGTTTCCAGTCCTTCATCTGCAATTACATTTAAAGTGGAAGTGCAAAATCAGTTAAGGGGCGAGAAATGCACAGCTTTTTATTGGAGAAGTAAGGTAGTTACGTAAGGACCTTTCCAGAAGGTCCTATCGTAGGATCAGAGAACTGACTTTGCAGCAACTTCTTTAATCACCCTAGTCTCCCCAATGTCCCCAGCAACACCATCACTCGCACAAAAACAAAATGGAAATTTCCACTAATTTACTGATTTAAATGATTCATGAGTTTAATGAAAAATACCTCTTCTACAAAGGTGTTCTTCAATTCATGATCATTTGGGTCATACGGCAAATTCTTGAATGGATCTTTTTTTCTAGGGAACTCCTTTTTTCTAAGGAACCAGTTCATAGCTTTCTTCTCAAAGGCTTCCATAGCACCTTCAAAAAATCAAGTACCCCTTTCAAAGCAGAGTAAAAACATTAAGCTCCGTCTGCAATTTGTGTAGATGTTCATTAAATCGGGGGTCCTGGGAAAAGTTCTTAAGGTAAAATATCCCTATTTTTCTGTTAATGCATTGCATTTGCACAGTTTTGCTTAGGAATTTCTTTTGAGCAAAATATATGAAAATTTATTTATAAATCAGGATAGAGTAGGTACCCCCTTGAGACAGATAATGGAACAGTTTTGTAGGTCACCAGCTTCAAAATTGGCCCAGATTAGTTTAGACTAAAAAGTGATTTCAAGGCTGGTATTTAGTCCTCACAAGCAGAAGGGAAGCAGGGTAGACCAACGGACACTGCTAGTTTTAGAGCTAGACAGAACTGGATTTGTGTCCTGTTTGTGGTACTTAACTATGTGACCTTGCTTAAATTATTTAGCCTCTCATAATGTCTTTTTTCTCATCAGTAAAATATCCCATAGTAACAGATCTACATAGGGTTGTGAGGAGGTCTAGATAAGATAGCGTTTGTCAAGCACCTAGAGCAGTTCATAACACTTGGTAGGCTCAGCAAATGGAAGCTTTTATTAGTCAACAGTGTTCACTATGTATGACTTTATATACTTACGTCTTTTGATATTCAACGCACTGTGGGGTAAATAATATATCCCCATTATATAGATGAGAACACTGATGTGCAGTTAAGTGTTGAAGCTGAGACTTAAACCCAGGTCATCTAACTCTGATTACATTGCTCTTTCCATTATACCACAGCTGCCATCCAGTTAATAATTTAAAAGGAACAGATTATTCAAAGCCATAGGAAAAATGTGATATGATAAATGCAATAAGAGTGCTATGGAAGTTAACGGAGGAAGTGATTCAAGCCAAGACAATTAAGAAAAGTCATTTAAGCTGAGCTTTCAAGAATGTTCGGGGCAAATAAAATATCTAGCTTAAGCTCACTCATTTTATATTTGCCCCTGAACAAACTCCACACCACACCCACACATTGCTTATTTCTTCCAAATCTGTCTTTTTTCATCTTTTCATTGTTCTTCTACTCTGTTTCCTTGATTTACTCACCCCTAGTCTCCTAGTTCTGAGACTTTCTCTCACGGGTGAAGGCCAGTTTTCTCACTTATTGAAACTGCACATTTGGTCTTCGATGACCATCTTGGCATTGCAATCTTTTTGTTATCCCAGGCTGGCATGTTAGGGAAAATTTTCCTCTTGCAGAGCTCCAACACGTTAGTGGGTCCCACTTTGCAGATAGAAAAACAAGAATAAAGGCATGGAGTTTTGCAAGCCCATCACCTAGGGGAGGAGGGAATACAGATAGAGCATGGCAATAAGCAGGGTTCAAGCAGAATCTCTTTGAAGCATCAAAGTGCAATACAACCCAGAAAAGAAGACCAGGGGGAGGAGGGTTCTTTTCTAATAATTTGGACTAATTTTCCTTTTCAAAACAAATGAACAGAGAAATGAGACAGGAAAGGGGGAAAGCTCAATGAAAGATGGGCTGATGCATGTTTTACCACTGTGGGCAACAGGAATGCAATCCCACTGGGGACAATCTGAGAGACAGTGGGGGAACACATCTCAGAATTATCTCACTGAGTAGGGAGGAAGCTAGAGGTATTTATCCATCAACTCCATACCTCGGTGGTTGAAGATTGTTCCTGGGTTAAATCCCTGACACTACGCGTTCCACACTCATGGGCAAAGCATACTCCTAAGGCCAAAGAATGAAAGAAGAATAAAGACATTTCCAAAAACGAAGAGAGGAAGAAAGAAAAAGAAATGTGAGAAATTTTTGGCAGTCAATTCATATTAAAGAGTATTGTTTAAGCAAAAGGAAAATGATTCCCCAGTGTAAGCTCAGGTAGGCATAAAGGTATGAAAAAGTATGAAAAGAGAAGGAAATATGTAGGTATATGAATGTTGACTGAGTTAAACAATGGGGCTTAAAAATCCAAAACATTGATACCAAATGCTGGCAAAAATGTAGAGCAACAAGAATGAGAATGCAAAATAGTACAGCCATTTTAGAAGACAGTCTGGTGGTTTTGTACAAAACTAACATACTCTTAACATATGACCCAGTAATCATACTCCTTGCTATTTACCCACAGGACTTGATGTTTTATGTCCAAACAAAAATCTGTACACAGGTGTTTATAGAAGCTTTATTCAAAACTGCCAAGGCTTGTAAGCAACCAAGATGTCTTTTAGTAGGTGAATGCATAGTAAACTGTTGTATATCTGCACAATGGGTATTATTCAGCACTAAAGAGAAAAGAGTTATCAAGCATGAAAAGATATGGAGGAATAGTAAATGCATACTACTAAGTGAGAAAGTAGCCAATCTGAAAGGTGACATACTCCATGATTCCAACTATATGACATTCTGGAAAAAGCAAAACTGTGAAGACAGTAAAAAGATCAGTGGTTGCCAGAGGTTAGTAGAGAGAGGGATGGACAGGTAAAGCAACAAAGGATTTTTAAGGTAGTAAAACTATTCTGTATAATACTCTTAAGGGTGGATACATTTCATTTTAAACCGATAGAATTTCAGTCTAAACCGATAGAATGTACAACACCTAGAGTGAATCGTAATGTACTGTATGAACTCTGGGTGATAATAATATGTCAGTGTAGATTCATCAGTTTTAACAAATAGACTACTGTGGTATGGGGATGTTGATAACAGACAAAGCTATACATGTGAGTACATGGGAGATTCTGTACCTTCCTCTCAATTTTGCTGAGATCCTAAAACTGCTCTAAGAAATAAAGTCTATGAAAAAATCTTAAACAAATATCAGCAAAACAAATTCAACAGGATATATAGCAAGGACAGTGGATGATAAATAAGTTGGATATTTTAACATGGAAATCAATAAATGTGATTCACCATATTAACAGAAAGGAGAAAAATTATTAAATCATTTCAATAGAGAAAGAAAGAGAATGCTGAAATTCTATAACTTTCGTGAAGAAAATGCCTTAGTAATCTATGAATAGAAGGAAACATCTTTCATTTGATAAAGGATGTTTCTAAAAACCCTACAGAAAACATCTTCTACAGTGGTGAAATGTTGAGTTTTCCCCCTAACATTGGAAACAAGAATGTCTGTTCTCACCACTCCTTTTTAACATTGCACTAGGGTTCCAGCTAGTGCAATAAGATAAGAAAAAAATTTTATAGGGATTAATTTTCCAAGGCAGCTGCCAAAGTTAACAGAGGGATAGTGCTGGTGATCAATGGTTGACACCATCTACAGGATCACCTGGAGGCTAGAATGACCAGGTAGGTAGTGCTGGACTGGAAAGTGGTGGTCATGCACTGTAAGAATATTAACATTTGTGACAACTTCTACAAAATTAGGGGGAGGTACCAGGCTTTGGACTTCTTCCACAAGCACATAGACACCAACCCATCCTATGGTCCCTACTACTTCTGGATATCCAAGCACATCTTTAGATAGATTGTGCAATGCATGTGGCCCCACAAGATAGAGCATTTCCAGGCCACTTTAGAACACCTCAAGATGTTTGACAAGAAAAAGCAAGTGATTATTTTTCCTTAAATCTGTGTGTCTGAAGCCCACACATAAGTTTGTCTACTTGAGGCACCTGACTTATGAGGTTGACCAGAAGTACCAAATGTTGACAGCCACTCTGGAGAAGAAGAAGTACAATGAGGCCAAGGTTCACTACAGAAGGAGTAGCTCAAACAGGCCAAGGACAACATAGGGAAGAAAACCAGCAAATAAACAGAGGTCCTCAAGACTCACAGACTTCTGATCTGAGCCCAATAAAACCTGTTCATCTCTTAAAGGATATATATAGGTTTTAGAAAGTAAGATATAAAAGCATCATTATTTTCACAGGACATATTTTAATATATAAAAAATTAGAATAAGCAGGTTTAGCAAAATAATCAGAAATAAGGTTAATGTCCAACAAAACTTGAGCTGTTTTTATATATCAAAAAACCAAAAAGAATTAGGAAAATGAAAATTTGTAAATACATTTAATATAAAAACTATAAAATATCTAGTATCTAAGAACAAATTCAAAAAGATATGTGTAAAAACCTCTACATAGAAACTTTAAAATATTTTTGAAAGAAATCAAAGATGGTCTAAATAAATGGAGGAATATACCATGCTCATGGGCTAGTACAACTAACATGGCGAAGTTGTAAATCTTCCCTAATCTATAGTTTTAGCATCATCTCAAAATTCTGACACTTTTTTCTCCACCCCAGTGGAACTTCACAAATTGTTTTTCAAACTTATATGGAAATGTAAGGAGAAACAAAGAAATCAATGAAATAATAAATAGCACAGACATTGACCAAAGGTTAATAAACACATGACTTTAACACCATAGGCACTTTAGAGAAGTTTGGAAAGAAAAGTATGCAATAAGTTGTGCTGGGATGATTGGAAATTATTATTTTTAAAAAAATTAAACTTAGGGGCGCCTGGGTGGCTCAGTCAGTTGAGTGTCCGAATTCGGCTCAGGTTATGATCTCGCGATTTGCTAGTTCAAGCCCTGTGTCAGGCTCTGTGCTGACAGCTCAGAGCCTGGAGCCTGTTTCAGATTCTGTGTCTCCCTCTCTCTCTGCCCATCCCCTGCTCATGCTCTGTCTCTCTCTGTCTCAAAAATTAAAAAAAAAAAAAAATGAAAAAATTAAACTTAACCCCCTACCCACATCATACACAAAAATCCAGGTAGACTGTAGATCTGCATGTAAAAGGCAAATAATAAAATCTCTAAGAATATAAAAGGATATATATATGACCTTAGGATAGAGGAAGATTTCCTAAACTGGACATATAAGCTCTAATCATAAAGAAAAAAGATCATTATGTTAGACTATACTATAATTAAGAATTTCTGTTCATCAAAAAGACAACATTAAGAATTGAAAAAATAAGCCACAGAATGAAAGAAGATATTTGCATACATATTACTAACAGAGGACTCATAACCAGAATATATTTTTAAATTCCTAGAAATTACATAGCAAAGTAAAACAGAGAGTACCAAAAAATATTTTAATGAGCAAAAGACTAGAATAGGCACTCCTCTGAAGAAATACAAATAATGCTCACTTATTCAAATGAACAATAAACATATGAAAAGGTGCTCAACCTCATTGGCCATCAGGGAAAAGCAAATTAAAACACAATGAAATACTACTAAACACCCTCCAGGATGACTGTAATCAAATGGACAATAAAAAGTGTTGGTGATGGTAGGGTGTTGGGTGGGGGGATGAGCTAAATGGGAGAGGGGCATTAAGGAGAACACTTGGTGGAATGAGCACTGGATGTTTATAAATAAGTGATGAATTACTGTATTCTATTCCTGAAATCATTATTACACTATATGTTAACTAACTTGGATTTAAATAAAAAATAAATGAATAAATAAACTGTTCATGGTAATAAAAAGTGTTGGTCAGGGGACAGTGTGGAATAAGGACTCTATTTACAGCTAGTGAGAGCTTTAACTGACTGATAACAATCACCTTGTAAAACTGTCATTCTCTGTGAGGGTGAAGCATACACATGTCTAATAATTCCACTCTATATTCAATATATGTTCATGCACAGTGTACCAAGAGACAAGAAAAATAATGTTCATAGCATCACTATTTATAAAAGCTCCAAACTGTAAACAATTTCAATGACCATCAAAAATAGAATACTATAGGGGCAGCTGGGTGGTTCAGTTGGTTAAGCATCTGACTTGATTTCAGCTCAGATCATGATCTCACGGTTCATGAGTTCAAGCCCTGCATCAGGCTCTGCTCTGACAGTGCAGAGCCTGCTTGGGATTCTTTCTCTCTCCCTTTCTGCCTGCCTCTCCCCTACTGGCTCTCTCTCTTAAAAATAAATAAACAAACTTAAAAAAATAAAATATTATGGTATGTTCATGCAAAGTAACATCATACAACAATAAATATGAATGAGCTACAGTTACTTGCAAAACCTGAATAAATCTCAAAAAAAAAAAATGTTGAGTAAAAGTCAGAGATGGTATAGTTCCATTGATATGAGCTTCAAAAATAAGCAAAGTCAAGCTATATTGTTGGGGATGCATGCTAAGGTAGTAAAACTAAGAAAAGCAAACGAGATTACTTTAAACGGTAGCAGATACTTCATGGGGAAGGCAGGATATTGATTGGGAAGCAGCAGCAGAGGACCTTCTGGAATGCTAACCATGTTCTATTTCCTGACCTGGATGTTGGTTACAGGATGTTCATTTTATGGTGATCTATTTAGCTATACATTTTTATTTTGTGTACTTTTCTATATGTGTGCTAAATTTCATTATAGGAAGATTTTTTAAAAAGAAAATGGCTCAGCCTGTGGAGGTGGCAGCCATCCATTACTTTGCATCATGGCTGACTCTGGTGAAGCCCAACATTGTTAAAAAGAGGACCAAGAAGTTCATCTGGCACGTCAGACCTATATGTCAAACTTAAATGCAACTGGCTGAAACCCACAGGCATTGACGATAGGGTGTGCAAAAGATTCAAGGGCCAGATCTTGATGCCCAACATTGGTTATGGTAGCAACAAGAAAACAAAGCACGTGCTTCCCAGTGTCTTCGGGAAGTTCCTAGTCCACAACATCAAGGAGTTTAAGTGCTGCTGACGTGTAACAGATCTTACTGTGCGGAGATTGTTCACAGTGTCTCCTCCAAGAACCACAAAGCCATGGCGGAAAGAGCATCCCAGCTGGCTGTCAGAGTCACCCAACCCAATGCCAGGCTGCACAGCAAGAAAATGAATAGACAGACAGCTTATGTGCACGTCACATTTGTGTTAATAAAACCATTAAACTACAAAAAAAGAAAAGAAAAATGGCTCTACCTCACACCATACAGAAATATTAACTCAAAATAGAACATAGACCTAAATGTAAGAGCTAAAGCCTTAAGATTCTTAGCAGAAAAGATATGAGTACATCTTTGTAACCTCAAATAAGACAATTGTTTTTTAGCGACAAAATCACATACAATTTTTAAAGTAGATAAATTAGACTTCATTAAAATTTAACACTTGTACTCCAAAGGACACCATGAAGAAAGTAGAAAGTCAATCCACGGAATGGGAGATAGTGTTTGCAAGTCATTTATCTGATATGAGACTAGCATCCAGAATATATAAAAAATCTTTCAACTCAACAATAAAAAGACAAAATCCAATTTACAAATGGATAAAGGGAAAGAAAAGGCTATAATGAGCTACAGTTTATGAAAGAAGAATGAGAAAAGATAAAGCCAGGTTTGTGAAGATGTAGAAATGGTAACACATAGCAGAGAAAAGGCAGAGTGTTTTACTCCTGATTGTTCCATCACAGAGCTGAGTCTGGAAACTACAGGAAAATAAAGATTTTGAAGGCGGGGGCACCTGGGTGGCTCAGTCAGTTAATCATCCAACTTTGGCTCAGGTCATGATCTCACGGCTAGTGAGTTTGAGCCCTGAGTTGGGCTGTGTGCTGGCAGTTCAGAGCCTGGAGACTCCTTTGAATTCGGTGTCCCTCTCCCTGCCCCTCCCCTGCTTGCACTGTCTCTCTCTGTCTCTCAACAATAAATAAACATTAAAAAAAAAAAGATTTTGAAGGTTGAACAATTAAAGCTCAGATTAGGAGTGAAGACTATCAAAGAGGGGACACCTGGGTGGCTCAGTCGGTTGAGCGTCTGACTCTTGATTTTGGGTCAGGTCATGACTCAAGGTCATGGATTGAGCCCTGCTTTGTGCTCCTTGCTATCAGCTGATAGCTATCAGCTATCCCTGCTTGGGATTCTCTCTCTCTCTCTTCCCCTCTCTCCCCCCACTCTTCTCCTCTTCCTCCCCCTCTTCATGCTCTCTCTAAAAAGATTAAAAAAAAAAAAAAAAAGACTATCAGAGAGCACTGAGTTGTCTTAAATGAAGTCAAGCTTCCAGACACAGATAAACCATACACCATACTGGCAAATAAAAAATGTTTAAATCTTAAGGAAAAAAAAAAAATAGGCAAAGGATGTGAGTAATGTTTTCCCAAAGAATATATACAAATGGCCAATAAGCACATGAAACGATGCTCAACATCTTTAGTCATTAGAGACATGCAAATCGAACCTGCACTGAGATAACACTTCTCTCCTACTGGGATGGTGAAAACAAAAAAGACAAACAACAGTGAACATTGGAGAGGACATGAAGAAATGGAAACCCTCATGCATTGTTGATTGGGTTGTGAAATGAAGCAGTCACTTTGGAAACCAGTTCGACAGCTTTGACAGTTACTCAAAAAATCAGTTACCATAAGACTACTCCTAGGTATGTCCCCAAACTTATGTCCTCATAAAAACTTGTCCACAAATGTTGATAGTACCATTATCCCTAATCGAGAAAAAGTGGAAACCACTCAAATGTCTATCAACTGATAAATGGATAAGTTAAATGTGCTATATCAACAGAATAGAATATTATTTGCTATCAAAAGGAATGAAACACTGATACCTGCCACAGCTAGAATGAACCTTGAAAACACTGTGATAAGTGAGAGAAGCCAGAAGACACAAAAGACCAAATATTGCACATTTCTATTCACTTGACGTGTCCAGAAGAAGCAAATCCATAAAGACAGAAAGCAGACGAGTGGTTGCCAGGGCCTGGGAGGAGGAGAAAATGGAGAGCGAGACGAATGGACCCGGGGTTACCGGGAGGGGGTGGGGGGTGGGGGTGGGGATGATGAAAATGTTCTGGGATTAGACTAGTGCTGGTTGCCCAATTCTGTGAAATAGTAAAAACCACTGAATTTACACTTTGAAACGGTTAACTTTATGATATATTAATTATACCTTAAATTTATTATTCAAAAAAAGGAAAGAAAAGTGGTTGTGTCACTGTATACTTCCTCTAGCAGTGCAGTGAATTCGGGTTGATATGTACAGTTTTTAATTACCTTCTCATTGCATTTTTAAAAAGTCTCTATCATTCATTCAAAGACTGATTTACTGAGTGACTAGTGTATGCCAAGCACTAAGTATTGTGGGTAGATGCAATGGAGAGGCAAGGTCTCTGCTCTTGGGGGGGAGGGGGGACGCTTACAATCCTACAGTGGAGGGAGTGGAGGGTGAGAGGATGGGGTTACAGAAACTTCAGCAAGAGATAAATCTCTTGCCCAGAGTCACACAGTTAGTAACTAGGGGAGTCATTAAGGAAAGCAAGGTAAAGTCCAAGAGGACACTAGTGGTCTTTTTGAACCCAATACCCTTATTTCACAGAGGAATCTAAGGCTCAGAGAGGTGAAAGTGCCCAGTGACATGTGGCTTATTACACACTGTCATAAATATATAAGCATCTCAAGTTTGGGAGCCCAAGGAGACCCTAAAAAACTCTCTTTTTTTAAATTAAAAAAATTTAAAATAATTTTTTAAAATGTTTATTCATTTTTGAGAGAGGGCGTGAGCCCAGGAGGGCCAGAGAGAGAGGGGAACAGAGGATCCAAAGCAGGCTCTGTGCTGACAGAAGAGAGCTTGACATGGGGCTTAAACTCGCAAACCGTGAGATCATGACCTGAGCCCCAGTAGGATGTTCAACCAACTGAACTGCCCAGGTACCCTGACCCTAAAAAACTCTCAAGGTCAATCCACGTAAGACCTCTTTCGGATAACCGAATGGGGCTTGGCAGTTTAAGATGCCCCTCAGAAATGGAAAAGCCCTTCAATATGCAGCCAACAATTGATCATTGCTGTTTGCCATGTGCTAACCATTGTGCCATGAATCGGGAACCTGGCAGTGACAGGTTGCAAGCAAGACAGATATGGTCCTCTCCCCATGACTTCATGGGGTCCGGCAGCTCCCAAGTGCAGGCTGACACCTGTTTCAGTGACTATCTAAGAGTCATCTTCAGAGGCAAAAATACCTGTTTTCTTTTAACCCCTCCTCACTATCATGATTCCATTGGTCTGGAGTGGACCTTGGAATCTGTATTTTTAACACTTTCTGAAGGCCACTCTCATGAGCAGCCAGCTTTGGGAACCACTGACCTAATGTACCCAACAACTTAGCTTTTGGAGCTCAGTGAGGCCTGGAAAGACTCACCCAATCCCAAGGCTGGATAAAATTTGTTTAATGTCCAAACCCTGGGGCATTTATTTGTTCATTAAACAAATATTGAACGCCTACATTTGCTAGGAGATAGGGTTACAGTGAAGATAAGACACTACCTTTCTTACTCTCATGGGGCTTACATCTGCTGGGAGTCGGGGGTAGGCAGGGGGAAAGCCAAGAAAGAAAGAAACAAGGTAATTTAAACTCTGATAATGGGAAGCAGTACAAAGTGAGACCAAGTGAGTGCATTCAGTAGAAGAGAATACATTAGGTTGAACCATATAAAATTGTCAATATTTGACCATTTTTGATCTACAGAAACAATTGCTTGTGGTTCAGCTTTATAAATAGGCATTAGAGAGCAGTAGAGTCCTTTCTCACCAGGAAAAAAAAGGGGAAGGTGGTCTTACAAGATGGATATGATTTGACCACAAGAATGACAGATAAAAGCCTAGAGGAAGGGTTTTGTTAGAAGAGTCTCTGAGGAGAAATTGTGGAAAGAATGGACATTCATTCTGGATATGTATAGAACGCTGGGTAGAAGCAGCACAGACGTCAAAGAAGTGTAATGCACAATCACTATTCTTAACAAAGTTATTTACACTTTGATTACAGACATCAATCCATAGGAGGGGCTCCAGGGGGGCTCAGTCAGTTGAGTGTCCGATTCTTGGTTTCTGCTCTGGTTTTGGCTCAGGTTTCGGTTCATGGATTTGAGCCCCGCATCGGGCTCTGTGCTGGCACAGAGTCTGCTTGGGATTCTCTCTGTCTCCATCTCTCTCAAAATAAATAAATAAATAAACTTGGGGAAAAAAAAAGACACCGTCAATAAAAACCACGAGTAAAAAATCAAATACTTCTGCACAAAAACTCATGCAATACCCATTGCCACAAACATCCTGCCAAAAGCTGCTTATCCTCACTCCCTGGTTCAAATGTCACTTTCTCCGTGTTGTGATCCCTCACCTCCACTGTCAGGTGGGACTGCTCCCTCCTCTGGACATCTAAGTTTCACCCTTCACACTTCTCCTTTTGCCATCTACTGTAGCAATTACGAAAGGGCTTAACTCTTTTCTGTATGTAGTGCACTTGCTCATGGAAATGTCTATGTCATGGGCACCTGGGTTTTTCTGCCAGCGAGAAGCTGTCACCAGTACTGGCTCAAGAGGCAAAAATGAATGCATGAGTGAATGACAATGACTATCTCCAAATTTTGTTTTGTGTTTAAGGTTATGAAGGTATTTAGTAAGTTGTCCCAAGTAACTAATGCAGGGATGAACGTACAGTGTAGGTCTGGGGTAAGCTACCTGCCCAAATAAGTTCCTGTCCCATGGGCCCCTTTAAGCTCCATCTCACAAAGATTAACCTTTCTGTCTTAGGGGTCAGCCCCTGTTGATCAACATGACTAAACTCCTGGACGGCGTCTTCCCCCCAAGTCAGGAAGAGGCAGTCTGTCTGGGTACATATTCAGGTCACAAAAGCTCTGGCACCGGCTTTGGCCTGCCCCATCTTTCTATCGTACAGAAAACTCCCATCTACTGACCCAACAGATCTTCATCCTGGCCACCTGCGAGTCCTGTTTTCTGTGGAATGGCACACGGCTGCTTGCTTTGCATGTACTCGGATCACTAGGTTCCTTCCCATCTACCTTGTCTTTTGAGGAAATAAGCCCTTTGGCTTATCCTCCTAAGCGCCATTTTCCAGCTACTGAAGTTGCTACCAGGGCTCTATATTGGACCCAGCCTAGTCAAGTCTATATGATTCAGGAGCCGGTTATTCCAGTCTGTGAATTATCTAGCCCGTTTGCTTTTCTTCCTCTCCACTTCTGCCATTTATGTGTGAGGAAATTTTACTGCTCGGTAACATCTCCCTCCGTGTCTGGGCAGAATCCTAATACTTACATTTGTTTAGTGCTTCGCAGGCTACAGAATGACATTACATATATAAACTTCCTTTAGCCTCCTAACAGTCTTGTGGAATAGATTTCATTATTCTCCTCTCCCAGCTAAGCAATGATAAATGACTTGTCTGTGATCACACAGCCAGAAAGTACAACAATTGGGTCTTGAACCCGGCTTCTGATTCTCTGTCCAGTGTCATTACTGTTAAGCCCATCAGGGAATGCAAGTTTCCCACTTGGCTATCCATGAGAAGTGGTGAATAGAGCTGGATGGGAGAGTGGTTTCCTGATATCACCAGTAGGAATTACCCGCACATTTAATTCTCTCAGCCCAGCTGCCTGGAGCATCCACTTGGGCAGCATGGTGGTGGCATCCACCCTCGAGGGGCCCACAGCTTCAACAATCATGCAGTCTTGGCCCCAGACAGGCACACCTTCTGAGAAGTATACATTTTCACGTTTATTGTCATTCTGGAGTAGTAACATGTGCACCCTATCGACCCTCTGTCCACTGGGTCACAGGGTACTAATCACCCAAACAAACAAACCAAAGTCAGTGTTTACGCTGGGCTTTACAACTTTCACAGCATTTCACAACAACCCTCTGAGTCTCACATGGAAAGAAAATGACAATATTAATATCCCCACTTTACAGATGTGAAGAATAAGTCTCAGAGAGCAACGCTGTGCAACTTTCCACAGTCAACACAATTGAAGACTGTGAAGGAGGCAAGTATCTTCTGAGTCTAAATCTTATGTTCTTTCCAGAGGGACTAGTTATTGACAATATCCATACATAATGATAATATTTAACATGTGTGTATAGGGCTTTAAAGTTTTATTTTCACATGTATTAGTTCATTTAATCTTCAACAACCCTTATAGGTAGACACTGTTATTAATTATTTCGATATTGCTTTTAAATTCCCAGCTGTCTCATTATTACACCCTTTCATCTTAGAGTCATAAATGCAACTCTCAAGAACATTCATTTATTCATTCAACAGACGTTTTTGAGCACCTATGTGTAAGATTCTGTCCTGGTTACTGTGGGCAAAGCCTATGTTTTCTGCACTCCTGATTCTCCTGGTACACTGTTACAAGAATTGGGACATCATATTTGTGATTATCTGAGAAATGAGAGGGGCAGAAAGACCAACCTCGTATTTTGTTTTTTTGTTTTTTGTTTTTTTAATTTTTTTAATGTTTATTTTTGAGAGAGAGAGAGAGAGAGAGCGTGAGCAGGGGAGGGGCAGAGAGAGAGAGGGAGACAGACAATGTAAAGCAGGCTCCAGGCTCTGAGGTGTCAGCCCAGAGCCCGACACGGGGCTCGAACCCACGAATTGTGTGATCATGACCCGAGTCGAAGTCGGATGCTCAACCACTGAGCCACCCAGGCGCCCCCCAACCTTGTATTTTGTAAACAGAAATGGGGTGACTAGTTTTACAGAAGGGAAGTGACCTGCCATAGGGCAAAAAAGGCAGGCTCACAAATGGCACCAGATGCTTCAATTAGTGGCTGTTTCTACAGACTAGAAAATAGATTTTATAGCGCAGCCTTAAAAGAAACATTAGCCTAGCCTTGGTCTACAAGCCCTGTTCATGTACAAAGAGAGCAATCATTATGAGTAATGTCATCATCAGATGCTGAGAATAATATTACAGGCCATGGTTATTGAATCAACAAATGATTAAAGGTTGGCTCTGGAGCCCTCCCCTGACCGGGTTCAAGTGCCCATGGCCCCATGCACAGGAAAATCAGTGGTATATGATTTCAATGACTAAGAGAGGAGGAAGACAAGGCCACATGCTATCTTTTCTTCACTTCTTCCTCTCTTCTTTTTACTCTTTTTCTACAGCTACCCAAAGAAGAAAGATAAGTGATTACATGGAGACACGAGAGACTAAATTGGCGAGGGCGTACCATACCTGGTGGCCTGGGGAGATTGGATTCCGTTGGGGAAATGGCAAGGTTGGTAGAGCTCTAGATTTGCCCTGATATTTTGATCCATAGGAGGGTAACTCAGCACTGCTCCTATTGTTCATTGCCATTCTGACTGCTACCAAGATGCTGAAACCAGCCAGGATATGGGCTTGATTCTTGTCACCTTTCCTTGAAAAGTGTAGCTAGGAGGGGCAAGTGGGGAACAGGAAAAGTATTTCCACCATCTGAAGACAGTCTCCAAAAGTGGTACCACTTCGCAATTATTTAGGTGCTATTTTGACACGAAAAGTCATTAGAAGCAGTGAAAAAGCAACACTATAAAAATGAAAGGAAGGCATTCCAACGGCGCTAATGCTTTATGTGTTTGTCCTGTACCCACGCTAACCTACATGCCCTCTGATCGAGGGTGCAGACCCCCCCGCCCCTCTGCTGGACAGTCTGTCTGCCCTTCCAGATCCTCCACACCCCTCACAGTGCTCTTGTCTTAGGAGGCTGACTTCTGCATTGATTTCTGCATCAGTGGGGGCTCCCTTGCCCTCTGGCCTCTACTTGTCTTAGGTCTATGGTAGCACTAAGAGAGTTCAAAGCGTTGGAGGACAGAGAATGATGGGTATTTATCCCCCCAGCTCCCTCCCTATAGGCCAAGGTTTCAGAGGGGTAGCATTGCTGACTGAAGGGCACAGCTGTCTCCTACACCTATGGCTCCCTCCAGGTTCCAGTTATGGTTCCCTTCCCTTTCTTCAGACTGGGCTGAGAATCTGGGGGCTACTCTCCCCCAGGGGCTTCGCCAACACTTGGTGCTTTTTCGACGTAGTCCCTTCATTAAATTTTATCATATATCGTCTTTTAAGAGTGCCATTGACTTCAGGCAGACCCCTAACCACTATCCCATCCCAAAGCTTGCTCCTCCTGAGGTTTCAACCTGTTTACTTTCCAGCCCCTTCACAGAAATCCTCCTGCATTTCCTTCCTTCTTTCCTCACTTTACAAATCCAAAGCTCCTAATCTTTTTCCTTGCCAGTTCCTTTGGTGTTCATCTACATCATTCCAATCAATCTATATGAAAGTAACATACCCTAAGGCAATGTTTCTTGACCTGAACAACAACAACAACAACAACAACAACAAAAATCCTCTCTAGAAGACAAGACTATCAGGCTGTTACAGTGAATTTCATTCCAAATATATGTAAAGTGAAAAAAACTGTGTCCAAGAGCAGCTTTGTGAACTAAGCCCTCCCACTCATTTTGATACACCCAATAAAAGGGGCTGCCTCCCCAACTTCTGGGAATCTCAAAAATGTGGATGAGATCTAACCTTAATAGGCATCCTTTGAATTAAAAAAAAATTTTTTTTTTTTGTCCATTCTAAATGAATCTGCAAAAAGCAGAATAAAAAGAGAAGACCTGGCTCTTTCCCTGGAATCTACTCTCTGGGCAGCTTCTTGTGCTCTATAAAGAACTATAGCTGCAATAAAATATTTAATCCAGGAGAGTGTGGTGGGATTTATTGTGTAAGAAGAATGCTAAACCAAGTTTGGAACTCCTGTCCACATTCTAGATGCAGGAGTCTTTGTCTGGTCTGAGAGATTCAATGGAAGAAGAGAAAGAAGGAGGGAATGTAGAGGAACCGCATGGACTTCCATTTCCAGAACTCTCGGGGGTTAGAGAACATAAAATCCTTCCCTCCACAAACTCCTTTCAATGCTAGATAAAACACAGCAAACATCCCTGTGTAGCTGAGCTCCTAAGAAAGCAAGCAAGATCCAAAGGTCCAAATGAAAGATGGAACCAAAGACTAGAGAGAGAAGGGCCAAGGTTGCTACTGCATCTGTTTGGATGGGGGTATTTGCCTCCATCCAGGTAATCAGGAAGGACACTTGGGATTTTGTGGCCACAAGGGGACAGTAGAGTAGGCAGAGAGTTGGAACTGGGAACCGGGCCTATAGCTACACCCCTTGAAGGGTTATGTCCTTGGGGAAGGGAAGAAGTAGAAACTATCCGCCCACCAGCATGGAGAGATAACAAGGAAGTATGTCTGTTTCAGTACAGGCTCTGGGTGGAGATAAAAAAGAGTCAAAGCTAGTTATTTCCTGCCATGACTTACCCTCACAGGAGTTCTGAGCCCCAGGTGTATTCCACTTCTATGATATGCAAATCTTCAAGCTATTAACATAGGAACGTGGTTCGAGGCCAAGGATTTTCCTACCCCTCCAGCAGAAGCAAACACACAGACACACACCTTCACTCTTGCACACACCTCTGAAAAGCGTACCTTCAACCCAGGTTGCTCAGGGACTGTTCTGGTAAAAGCTTGCTGAAGAGGAGATTACAATAGAAAATTCAATATTCACACTAAGTCCCAAGCAGAATAAATAACAATTAAAGTCACACCTTGACGTGTTGCAGGAAATTTCACAACACCAGAGTGAGAGAGAGACAGAACAGGTTACCCACGTAAGAGCCACACTTAGGCTGACAGCAAAAGCAACAATAGAAACTAAAAACTAATGGAATAATATTTTCAAAGTGCTGAGAGAAAATAGCTGCCAGCCTCGTTTACTGTTGAGGCTAGAAAAACTGAAAAATAGACATTTTCAGGCATACATGAGAGCTCCCCACCAACAGAACCTTACTGAAGGGACTACAAAAAAGTGTGTTTAGAGGAAGGCGAATGTCCCTGTACAGTCCTAGTCTGGGTGGAGAGAGGACAAAGATGTGGCAACATGGGCTAACTTGAACTTCGCCAAATTACGCATGCTTAATTGGAGATTTAAGGGTAACTAGGAAAATAATAGAAACTGAATGAATGACTCCTACGTCAGAAGAGAAGAAAATGGATGGTGTTCTCGGAGAGGAGAATCCCCTACCCACACTGTCTAGTGCTCACGGAGAAATCCAGGCCAAGATGAGAGGACACAACGCATCCAGAGTGGTCTTCAAAGGGACCAAGGTCATGGAATTCTAGGGAGGTGGAAAGGCCTGAATCCAGACACAGATATTTGAGCCCAGGGGTTAAAGGTGGCATGAGTGAATATTTAGTGGCCAAGTTGTCCAGGAAAGTTGTTTCTTTAAGATGTTTACATACTTGATGCTTGAAGTATATGTGCTATATGCTGTTTCCTGTACTGATTAAACTTCATAAAATAGCATTTACTTCTGATTTTAAGATAATATACATTTAAAATTCAGAGACTAGGGGCGCCTGGGTGGCTCAGTCAGTTAAGTGTCCTATTTTGGCTCAGGTCATGATCTTGTGCATCCGGCTCCGTGCTGACGGCTCGGAGCCTGGAGCCTGCTTTGGATTCTGTGTCTCCCTCTCTCTGCCCCTCCCCAACTCCCACCCTGTTTCTCTCTCAAAAATAAACAAAACATTACAAAATTTTTTAAAAAGTAAAATTCAGGGAATACAAGGAAGAATTCAAATCCTTAACGCAATTATATGGTTAGAGCATGTCTACCATTTCAAGTTTTACAGCAACTCAGCCATAAGTCCCGAAAACCTCTCCCTCTGGAACGTTTATTTAAATGCACTGAGAGAAGAGATTCCTCTCGTAACTCTGAAGTATTTCGGGGGTTCCACTCCTTTCTCTTCTACTGTGAGTGGAAATGCAGAAAAACAGGATCAGAACTCAGAGAAAGAGCATGGAGCCATCTCAGTAAAACTGAGTATTCTGAAATGGAAATCGAATCACAAATGTCAAGAAGCCTTTTCACGTTTAAACACCAAGGAAGGTTAAATAAAAATAGTCTTATTCATACAGTCTTCCATTAGTGTGTTTTGCTAAATATGTCAGTTTCATCGTTGATTTCCCCCATTATTGTTAAACAACTCTTCTATGCTAGGTCATCTGTAGTCTGTTTATCACTTGATTTATTCATCTTCCTTATTAAACATATTGCTAACCAGGGAAGTGGTTATCAATAATATGCTAATCTCGATAAGCCTCGATTTCTTAATTGCGTTATGGAGATGATTGCATCTACTGCACTGAGTTATTGAGGTATAAATAAACTCATTTTATGTCTATTAACTGGCACTAAACAGGTACTCAGTTAATATTAATGTCATCCATATTCTGGTAATCTAGGGATGGTCCGCAAGCTGAATCCAGAGAGTATATGAGTTTTATTTGTCTTCTAGGGTTTTGTTTTTAATTGAATTGTTCACTGAATTAAATATAAAGAGATGTTATGGGGCACCTGGGTAGCTCAGGTCATAATCTCGTGGTCTGTTGAGTTCGAGCCCCGCGTTGGGCTCTGTGCTGACAGCTCAGAGCCTGGAGCCTGCTTTGGGTTCTGTGTCTCCTTCTCTCTCTGCTCCTCTCTCACTCGCACGCTGCCTCTCTCTCCCTCTCAAAAGTAAATAAACATTAAAAAAAAATTAAAGAAAAACAGAGATGTCAAATAAATCTAGATATCCAAAATCATTTAAATATTTTTGAAGGTAACCCTCACCCAGATTCCCACAATTCAACAATTGCCCCCTTCAGATGGAATGCATACTCCCAGTTCGTCCTCACACTGGGCCACCCTCATGTCCTCTGCTTGGCTCTTGTAGGCATTTGACTTTGACATTACTTTAATCTTTTATTCCTATCCTAGCTTACTGCTTCAGATAAAAACTCAATACTTACGGTAAAAGTCTTACTCAAGTGCACATAAGAGATAAAATGTCAAAAACTAAAGTCCCCTACTATGGGTAACATTTCATTTTCACCTAGTTACCAAGGTTTCACTATCAAATATTTTTACCCTCCATGTTCATAATTAATCCATGAATTATACAAGTGGTCAATGTGCAATTATCCTAAATTTTCTTTCTAGACATTCCTGCCTATTTTCTATTAGTGAAAAATTACCTCCTCATCATGTCCTGCTTCAAACTATACAACATCACGAGACAGCCTCTGAAATTGTAATTGTTTCAATACCCTTAATCTTCAGCAACTTCAATAGCTCTCCAAAATATAATAGAATAAGGGAATGAACTTTTATACCTTTTGATTATCATTTGCTTGAACCATGAAGCAGAGCTTTCTGAGCCTTTGGCACCGATGCTTTTCAGAAAGTTTTTCATTTCTTATCACTACTACCACTCTGTAATTTTCTCATATAGTTATCTACTTACAATAGATTTCATGAAGAAAGACATGTGACTGGTGCCTGAATTTATGCTGCTGGCCTGTTTGCTTTGTTTTAGCCAGAGTTTGGCAGACTTTGTAGAACAAAACGAAACCTCGCCCTAAAACTTTTAACACTTAAATAGTCCGAATACTCCAGATTTTTGCTCTGCCAAAAATCTCTGTGCTAATGTTCTAGTGCAGTTAAGCTGTGGGAAACAATATACACAACTTCTCGAGGGGATTCAGAAGTCATTTAGAATTAATTTCTCACCAGTGATCAGAGAAGAATCTGTCAGGATTCCCTCAAAAGCACACAGAAATATTTTATGAACTTCTGCAGGGTATAAAGCAGTATCTAAAAAGTCAAGGTAGACAATTGAACTTACTTTTGAGCAGGCTGTGCGCCTACGATCTAGAAAACTCTATTTTCCAAGTTAGTGATCAAAAATTTCAAGGGCCTTTACCTAGTGCCTCTCAAAATTCTTATTTTGCTCTTTTTTTTTTTTCATTTCTTCCTTCTTCAACTTCTTTTCTCAACTTTCTCTCCACAAAAAGTATACCGTTCCTCCCACACCTTCTGGTTCCTTTTCATGGTTTGACAATACAATACAATGACAAAAAGTGTTATCAGTTATTCGCTAAAGTGTGGGGGAAAATCGTGTGCTGTATTACAAAATACAACTTTAGGCAACTACTCATAATTAATATACCTTTCAGTTATTCACAACATCGTGCATTTTTTTTTTTTTTTGGTCAGGTAAAGGGGCCATTAAAAAATGAAAAGTAAAAAAAAGATCTAAAACGCAGCTGGTAATGGGCATGAAATTAGCATCCTTGGTCACTAACAGGCACTCTGTTCTTTTTTTTTTGGCAGGCATTCTGGTTAGTCGCTGGACTTACCGCTCCCTGTTGCTTATGCCAGCTCTCAGGACTCCTTTCTCCCGCTTTTCTCATTCAGGTTACCTGCCTCACCCTGAAAGCGGTTCAGTTTGCAGCCCCTGAGACAGTAAAAACCCGAATCGCTGAAGCCAGGAATATGTCACCTCGGCAATTCAAGGACTTCTGTGGAGCAGGGAGGCTACTTCAGGTCCTACCCAACTTGGAACTGAAAATTCTTCTGAAAATTCATGATGACCAAGGAAACCGTCTCACATTTACAACATAGACAGCTGCAGAGGGAGGGGGCCACAGTTCAGCCCAGAAAGGAAAAGCCTTCTCAGGATAACAGGCGTCATTTTGCAGAGAGCCTGTAGTGAAAAACAGCAATGCACAAACCTAGCATAGCCAGTAACAGCAGGAGTGCAGAATTTTAGGAAACCGGTTGAGAAGCTTTCTTATCAGAGGCAATCAGGACTGATAGTCTGTTCATTGCACAACTTGCTTAGAGCACAGAATCTTAAAAAAAAAAAAAAAAAGACAACAGATACCTTATATATTTTATTTTAACTTAAAACGCATAAACACCAGTCTTTAAATGTAGAGCTTAGTTACTTTCTTGTAGTATGGATCAAGGGAACTCTTGAGTTGCCTTTCTTGCATATGTCTTTCCTACATAGGTTTATGAATTGCCCTCGATTTCCAGTTTGGGTCGTGATAAAGCAAAGCAAAATCTTAAGGGCATTTGGAAAACAAACAGAACATATTTTTTCTACCAGATCTTTCCAATCTTCTTTCCAATCTTTTACAATTGTGGTGTTCACATCACATTCAAAAGTGGCTTTTTCGGCAACTCACCAAATCTTTTTGAAGTAATAAATTTAGTTTTCAATAGTGTATTACTTTCCTATTGCTGTTGGAACAAATTACCACAACCTTAGCTGCTTAAAACAATCCCCATTTACTGTCTCATAGGCCTGTAGGTCAGAAGTTCAGCGGGCTCTGCTTAGGGTCCCACAAGGCTGAAATAGATGTGTTGATAGAACTTCATTCCTTAGTGGAGGCTCTCAGGGGAGAATCCCTTCCACAATCATTTGGGTTGTTGGCAGAATTGAATTCTATGAGGTTGTAGGACCGAGGTCCCTGTTTCCTGGTGGGCTGTTGGCCAGGGGTCATGCTCATGTTCTGGAGGCTACCCACATTCCCTGGCTCTTGGTGTTTTTCCTGAATCTTCAAAACCAGCACTGCTGGGGTAAATCCTCGCACCTCTAGTATTTCTGATCTTTCCTTCTACCTCCTCTCTCCTGACTTCTTCTGCATTTATGTGATGACTTTGAACCTTTCCAGAACATCCAAGATAATTTCCTTACTTTAAGGTCAACTGATTAATAATCTTAATTCCATCCTTTAGATCAGTACCTAGATTAGTGTTTGAATAACCAGGGGGTGGGAATCTTCCAGAAAATCTTCAGAATTCTGCCTACGCTAAATAGAATCAACAGCTCTTTTGCTTTATACTCATATTTTACACGTTATGAAATATTTGATTAAATGAAATATTTAAAATAAGAATCACAAGTGGCAAAAGCAATTTGGGCACAAACAACAACTCAACAACTCAGTTCGGAGGAACAGAAGTCTGTAATTATCCTGGGGAGTAGCCTACCAGCTGTGAGCATGCAATATAGTGTAAACATTTGTCAGTGTATTTCCCCAAGAGATGGTGAGTATTGATCAGATGAATGTAAGTCGGTTGACACAATTCTAGTGAAACAGATGAAAGAACAGCCATGTGATCATCTTGAAAAATGCTGATTGGGAACTCTGAGTGGTTGGGGATTGTTCTGATGGCATTCTCTAAAGGGTATTGGATGGGGTCCCAGCCTCTTTTTGGCAACCCTCCCAGATGAAAGTGTCTGAGATTTCTTCTTTGTTGGCTGATCACTTTCTCTGGAGGGTAATCCTCTAGAACTCAGTCTGGGGTGGAGCTGGTGATAGGAAGAAGCCCAACCTCTAGTACTGTGAGAGCCAAGCTTGGGAATGGGGCCAGTGGTACGGAATGTAGACGTTAAAATGTTTTCTGCCATTGTTTTCAGATCGTACTTTTCCCCTGTGTTCAGAATGACCCGATGCTGCCAATTGCTTGAGTTCTGCTGGTTCATGTTGAGTTTCTTGCTTGAGTTATCTAGGTTTTGGCTCTCTCCTCCCTGCTCAGTCCCACCACTTGGCCATATGCTTCACAACGTTAAATTTTTTGTTTCCTCTGTCTCTGTTTCTACAATATCTGAGACACATGTCCCCTTGCTTGTCACACAGTGCACTTTTCAAAATGTCCACGTTTTCCCACTTTTATTGGGAATGTAACTTGAGATTTCCTTCACATTGTATTGTTAAAAATATCGTATTGAGTTTGGGGAGTGCAAACAAATTTTTTTCCTATATAAACATCAGCCAAAAAATCTTATATCATGATATACTTATGTCCTAAAAAATCTGGATATTAAAATTAAGAATCATTTTATTGACAGAACATTGACTAGAAAGGCATTCTATAGGAAATACTTTCTTCATGAAAAGAAAAGGAAAGCAGGAAAGAAGGACAAATGAAAATAAATGTAGAAATGTCAAATAAGAAATAAATCCCAATATAATATTAATTAAAATAAATGGAAATGGTAAAGTTACTATATTAGGGCATTCCAGAGAAACAGAACCAATGGCATGGATATATACATTTTTTATGCTTCACATATTGTATATAATGTTGCCCTTAATCTTTCATGAAAATGAGATATGCATGAATCCCACCTAATGAAAAAGGACATCTCATATCTTTGATGCAGCAATAATCAACCACATGATTTTACACACTTACTAGGAATAAAAGTATTGCATGGAGTTATTTGAGAGTAGAAATACATTAATATATGCTGGTCACAAATCTCAAATAAGGTCAATATAAAAAAGCCTATGCTGAAATTAATTATACCTGTCCAAAAATCCATTCCCTTAATCTTTTGAAGCATATTAACAAATACATTATCTAAGGGTTTAACTGTGGATTATTCCTTTAATAAATACTCTGATTTAAAATAATGAGTTAGAATAATGAAAGGTTACTGACTTATTGCTTTCTACTGTGAGTTCTGTGATAATTATTTACATTTGATTTTCACTTAAATACTTTTCTATATTTCTAGATCTTCAAAGTTACTTTATGCACCTAAAGTATATATTTATACTTTATATATATTCTCTAAAGTGTTCTCTAAAGTGTATATTTAACACAAAGTTTTAGTTAAATTCATTAAAAACAAAATACAATACACAATATATGAAGAAAATCTAAATGGAGATGATGTTTGTGGTTGATTTATGATATTGATGTAAGTTACCATGAAATAGGTGATCAAAGCATCATTATTCCGGGTTAATAAGACTAAGGAATGTTCTGAATTTATTAAGTAAAAGGTTTTGCCAATTGGTCTTTAAGAAAAAGAGATGGTAGTCCAGTAAAATACTGACATGTCTTCATAATAGCAATAGTTTGAAGTAGAGAATAATAGTTGATGTGGTTGAAATGAAGAAATCTTCAGAGATACCAGAAGATAGCTAACTCTCCCTTAATAGGGCATACAATTGTATACCACATTTCTTTTTCTTCATAATTTCTTTAAAAGTTTATTTTAGGGGCGCCTGGGTGGCGCAGTTGGTTAAGCGTCCGACTTCAGCCAGGTCACGATCTCGCGGTCCGTGAGTTCGAGCCTCGTGTCGGGCTCTGGGCTGATGGCTCAGAGCCTGGAGCCTGTTTCCGATTCTGTGTCTCCCTCTCTCTCTGCCCCTCCCCCGTTCATGCTCTGTCTCTCTCTGTCCCAAAAAAAATAAATAAATAAACGTTGAAAAAAAAATTAAAAAAAATAAAATAAAAGTTTATTTTAATTATTTTTAGAGAGAGCAAGTGCATGGGAGGGGCAGAGAGAGGGGGAGAGAGAGAGAATCCCAAGCAGCCTCCATACTGTCAGCATGGAGCCTGATGCGGGGCTTGGACTCACGAACCATGAGATCATAACCTGAGCGGAAATCAAGTCAGACACTTAACTGACTGAGCCACCCAGGCAGCCTTGTATCCACGTTTCTTAATAACTACCTCAGTCCTGAAAATTATGGAAATCATTACTCCCAGATCATTATATCACAAGAATGCTTCTTGAATGCTTGCATTCTGTATTTTGAACAAGGACCATAGTGGATTTGAAATGCATAACTTAGCCCACATGTAAACTTAATATATTTTAATTAATAAAACATAATTGTTCTTAATGTATTAAAAAATGTGATTAAAAAATGGGCAGACATTTCTCCAAAGACATGGAGATGACTAACGGGCACATGAGAAGATGGTCAACATCACTCATCAACAGGGAAATATAAATCAAAACTACAATGAGATATCACCTCACACATGTCAGAATGGCTAAATCAAAAACACAAGAAACAAGTGTCAGCAAGGATGTAGAGAAAAAGGAACTGTATGACTGTTGATAGGAATGGAAACTGGTGCAGCCACTGTGAAAAACAGTATGGAAAGTTCCCCCCAAAATTAAAAGTAGAATTACCATATTACCCAGTAATCCCACTACTGGGTAGTTACCCAAAGAATACAAAAACACCAATTCAAAAAGATATATGCATCCTTATGTTTTTTGCAGCACTATTGACAGTTGTCAAATTATGGAAGCAGCCCAAGTGTCCATCAATAGATAAATGGATAAAGAAGATGTGGTATGTATACACAATGGAATATTACTCAGCCATAAAAACGAATGAGGTCCTGTCACTTGCAACAACATGGATGGATCTATGGGACCCTAAGGATGCTAAGTGAAAGACGTCAGTCAGAGAAAGACAAATATACGATTTCACTTGTAGGTGAAGTTTAAGAAATAACACAGATGAACAAAGGAAAAATGAGACAAACAACAAAACAGACTCTTAACTACAGAGAACAAACTGATGGGTACCAGAGGGGAGGTGGGGGGTAGGAGGATGGGTGAAACAGGTGAAAAAAATATTAAAAAAAATAATTATAAGTATAATGACATATAAATATATAAAATTGGCCCATGTGATTATGGAGGCTGACACATCCAAAGATTAGCAGTCAGCAAGCTGGAGATCCAGGAATGTCAATGATGTATTTTTAGTCCAAATGCTAGTAGGCTTGAGACCCAGGAAGAGCTGATGTTGCCGTTCAGGCCCAATGGCAGGAAAAGACCAATATCCCTGCTCAAGACAGTCCCACAGGAAGAAATCCCCTCCCACTTGCTGGATGATCAGCCTTTTTATTCCAGTTAGACTTTCATCTGAAATATGTGAGGCCTGCTCACATCGGGAGGCACAGTCTGTTTTATTCAGTCTACAAAGTCAAATATTAATCTCATCTAAAGGTGCCCTTACAGACATACCCAGAATAATGTTTAATTTAAAAAAATGTTTATTTATGTATTTGGGGGCGGGGAATGAATGGGGGAGGGGCACAGAGACAGAGAGAGAGAGAGAACCTCAAGCAAGCACCACGATATCAGAACAGAGCCAGATGTGGGGCTTGATCTCAGGAACTGTGAGATCATGACTTGAGGCAAAAAGTCAAGAGTTAGACGTTTAACCAACTGAGCCATCCAGGTGCCCTTTTTTTTTTTTTTTAATTTTTTTTTTTCAACGTTTATTTATTTTTGGGACAGAGAGAGACAGAGCATGAACAGGAGAGGGGCAGAGAGAGAGGGAGACACAGAATCGGAAACAGGCTCCAGGCTCCGAGCCATCAGCCCAGAGCCTGACGCGGGGCTCGAACTCCCGGACCGCAAGATCGTGACCTGGCTGAAGTCGGACGCTTAACCGACTGCGCCACCCAGGCGCCCCAGGTGCCCTTTTTTTAATTTGAGAGAGAGAGAGAGAGAGCGTGCACAAGTGGGTGAGAGGGACAGAGGGAAAGAGAGAGAGAATCTTTTTTTTTAATAAAAAAATTTTTTTAACATTTATTTATTTTTGAGAGACAGAATGTGAGAAAAGGGAAAGGCAGAGAAAGAGGGAGACACAGAATCCACTGCAGGCTCCAGGCTCTGAGCTGTCAGCATGGGGCCGGACGTGGGGCTCAAACTCATGAAGTGAAATCATGACCTGAGCCAAAATCAAGAGTCTAACTCTCAACTGACTACGCTACCCAGGCCCCCTCAGAAGAATGTTTGACTAAATATCTGGGTACCGTGTGGCCTAGTCAAGTTGACACATAAAATTAATCATCACAGTTACTGATTAAAAAACAGAGATGCTGATATTGGATTAAAGGAAAGATGTTACCTGTAAAATACACATTTAAAATAGAAAGACATTGGGGCGCCTGGGTGGCGCACTCGGTTAAGCGTCTGACTTCAGCCAGGTCATGATCTCGCGGTCCGGGAGTTCGAGCCCCGCGTCAGGCTCTGGGCTGATGGCTCGGAGCCTGGAGCCTGTTTCCGATTCTGTGTCTCCCTCTCTCTCTGCCCCTCCCCCGTTCATGCTCTGTCTCTCTCTGTCCCCAAAAAAATAAACGTTGAAAAAAAAAATTTAAAATAGAAAGACATGGAAAAGTTAGAAATAGAAGCATTGAAATAAAAATACCAGGCAAAAGTGAGAAATTAGAAGAAAGCTGAGGTAGCAATCTTAATATCTGACAAAATAAAATCCAAGTAAAAAATAGCATAAAAGTTAGCAAGTCTGGTAATAAAAACAACATGACATAACCATCATGCAACTACAAGTACTTAATAAAACAGTCTCAAATATATAACAAACAACTGAGAGAAACAGACAAATCAAAAATTATAGCTGGAGATTTTAACTGACAGATCAAGCAGATAAAAAAATAATAGGGATGAGGGAATTTCTGAAAAATGTAATCGATAGGCTTGAGCTGGTTGAAGAAAGTAAAAAGGAGAATGAGATCTTCAGCACAATGTCATTTGTGTAGATTAAAAATAGGTTCACAAAGAATAATGACACATATTTTACTGGCATACATACAAGTAGAAGGATATTTATCGCCCACAGTAAAATGGTTGCCTAGTGGAAGGAGAGAGAGGAGTGAGGAAAGGGGATAAATACATTTAAAAGAATGAGGGAGGGGCGCCTGGGTGGCTCAATTGGTTAAGCCTCAGATTCTTGATTTCGACTCAGGTCATGATCTCCAGGTTTGTGAGTTGGAGACCCGTGTGGGGCTCTACACTGGTGGCTCAGAGCCTGCTTGGGATTCTCCCTCTCTCTCTCTCCCCCTCCCCCACTCTCACATTTTATCTCTCTCTCTCTCCCCACCTCTCTCAAAATAAGTAAATAAACTTAAAAAAACAAAACGAAACAAGAGAGAGGTCTTGCATGGACTGATAATCACAGGAATATTAGCTCAGGTCTTAAAAAACAATGTCAATAGTACTCCTATATCCCTATCATAACTCTTCTCACTCCTACCCCAAAGGAAACACTACAGTTTATGAAGTGTACATTTCAAACAAGGTTAGAAATGAGTTGAGCAGTTGAGCCTCCTGTTTCAAGATGGTGAACTTATGGGGGGAGTCTATCAACTGCTGAGAATTTCCACACATTTCTGGAGAAAGCAAGCTGAAAATGGAATGTTAACTGATGGAGCAGACTGTAGGAAACTTTCTTGGATTACCTAAGATGTGGCCCGCCACTGAGAAGGAAGCTGATTTACCTATAGAAACTCTGGTTCAGGACACAAACATTCAAAAATGGCGGATCCAAAAGAGGGCATAACACTGGAGTCTGCCTATGGAACAGTCATCTTTCCTGTCCCTTCCACAGAATACCAGGCTGCCCCCAAGGTTAGGATGAACAGGAAGGTACTTATCTAAGGAAACTGATCATAAGGACAACTAGATAACAGTGCAGCACCTCTGCATTTTGGCATTTTGAAGTTCCCAAGCAATTGGTTGATCCACAACTGATCATCTGAAAACAAAGCCTGCCATTCAACAGGGCCATCCACAAAGCCAATCTCCCAATGAATGAACTTTTCTCTTACTTCATTTTTAAATATACATGAGCAACCAAGTATCACTAGACATTGGAGAAAAGACTGCAACAAGAAAAAGAAGGACCACGGCGCCTGGGTGGCTCAGTCAGTTGAGCTTCCAAACCTTGATTTGGGCTCAGGTCATGATCTCATGGTGGTGAGATTGAACCATGCATCGGGCTCCACACTGAGCATGGGGCCTGCTTGGGATTCTCTCTCTTCCTCTCTCTCTCTCTCAAAATAAATACATAAACATTAAAAAAAAGAAGGACCAAATTAAAGTGAGAAACTGCTCCAAGAAGATATATGAAATTTGGAGAATAGTAGATAACAAACAAAACAAAAAACTTTTATGTATATTCAAAAATAATTGAGAAATAAGAATTGCACTTTCAAAACAAGGAAAGGATGCTGTAAAAATAGAATTAGAGAACAAGAAAGAACTCTTGGAAATTTAAAATGATTGCCAAATTTTAAAAATTTAATAGAAAGGGGTGACTGGGTGACTCAGTCGGTTAAGCGTCCAACGTCAGCTCAGGTCATGATCCCAAGGATTTGAGTCTGAGCCCCGCATCTGGCTCTGTGCTGACACCTCAGAGCCCGGACCCTGTTTCGGGTCCTGTGTCTCCCTTTCTCTCTGCCCCTCCTGTGCTCATGCTCTGTCTCTCTCTCAAAAATAAATAAAAATTAAAAAAAATTTTTTTTAATTAACCAGCTTGGAAGATAAAGGCGGAAAATACAAGGGCAATGAGGTCTATATCTCATTAATTAGAATCACAGAGAAAGAGAACAGAAACAAAGGGGTGGAAAAGAAGAAATCATGGGAAAAAATGGACTTTTGCTGAGTTCTTGTACCTATAGGCAATCTAAAGTTGCAAACGACTAATGAATGTAATTCCAACATGAATCTTGGTTACATTTTTCCTTACACTTAAGAGTTCACTGGGGCGCCTGGGTGGCGCAGTCGGTTAAGCGTCCGAATTCAGCCAGGTCACGATCTCGCGGTCCGTGAGTTCGAGCCCCGCATCGGGCTCTGGGCTGATGGCTCAGAGCCTGGAGCCTGTTTCCGATTCTGTGTCTCCCTCTCTCTCTGCCCCTCCCCCGTTCATGCTCTGTCTCTCTCTGTCCCAAAAATAAATAAAACGTTGAAAAAAAAAATTAAAAAAAAAAAAAAGAGTTCACAAAAGTGAACTAAGAGGTATGTCTGAACACTCATTTGTCAATGACGTGAGCAACTTCACTGAATTGGATAATAGTTTTCAAATATTGGAAGAATAATTCCTCATTTTTCTGTGCTATTTACAATATAATCGCTACAGATGTGATGTACTTGTCAGTTGAATCTTCATCCTTAACATTTTCTTCACTACTTTCCTAAGTTTGGAAGATCAACAAAACTCAAGCCCTGATGTGTAGAATTTTTGATGTCTGTGCAGCAAATGAAATTGGCCACCACCACCCATTTCAAACTACCAACATGATACACCGAATGCAGAGCTGGGAAAGATGGGCAGTGACACATATACCTATAAATCTTATATATTTCCTTCAGACAGATACAACACACATAAATAACCTCAAGAGCATGCATAATAATAAAAGGTAGTGAAATCCTTGGAAGGTTTTTAGTGTACTTTAATTGTAAGATTACGTTGTTTAATTTGTAATGATGTCTGTGTTTAACAACTGGCTCACAAATTCCTGAAAATGAAAACAATTGGTTCTCATGGCTTGTTTGCAGGGTCTCCAGCATAGCACTGGGACATACCCATACAACAAGCTGCAGGTACAACGGACTTTTACCAGTAGCCCAGAAGACTCCTCCTGCCCCTTGCAAGCACTGCCACCCTTAAGGACAGTCACTATTCTGATTTCACAGAGAGTACTTTGGAAGTAAAGAATTTTATTTGGGAATGTTCCAGCTATGACTTGAATGTTTGGAATTTTTTTGTTTTGAATGTTTGGGGTTTTTCTAAACGCCACAGCAACAAACAAAAAACAACCATAACAATCAACAAACATTTAAAATTCATTTAAAATTGTATTTTAATCTCTATCAAAGTAACACCAGCATTCTTCACAGAACTAGAACAAAGAGTCCTGAAATTTGTGTGAAACCAGAAAAGACCCCAAACAGCCAAAGCGATCTTGAAAAAGAAAACCAAAGCAGGAGGCATCACAATCCCGGGCTTCAAGCTGTATTGCAAAGCTGTAATCATCAAGACAGTCTGGTACTGGCACAAAAACAGACACTCAGATCAATGGAACAGAATAGAGAACCCATAAATAGACCCACAAATACATGACCAACTAATCTTTGACAAAGCAGGAAAGAATATCCAATGGAATAAAGATAGTCTCTTTAGCAAGTGGTGCTGGGAAAATTGGACAGCGACATGCAGGAGAATGAACCTGGACCATTGTCTTACACCATGCACAATAATAAACTCAAAATGGATGAAAGACCTAAATGTAAGATAGGAAGCCATCAAAATCCTCAAGGAGAAAGCAGGCAAAAGCCTCTTTGACCTTGGCCGCAGCAACTTCTTACTCAACATGTCTCCAGAGGCAAGGGAAACAAAAGCAAAAATGAACTCTTGGGACCTCATCAAAATAAAAAGCTGTACAGCAAAAGAAACAATCGGCAAAACTAAAAGGCAACTGATGGAATTGGAGAAGGTATTTGCAAATGACATATCAGATAAAGGGTTAGTATCCAAAACCTATAAAGAATGTATCAAACTCAATGCCCAAAAAACAAATAATCCAGTGAAGAAATGGGCAAAAGACATGAATAGACACTTCTCCAAAGAAGACATCCAGATGGCCAACCGACACATGAAAAAATGCTCAACATCACTCATCATCAGGGACAGACAAATCAAAACCACAATGAGATACCACCTCACATCTGTCAGAATGGGTAACATTGACAACTCAGGCAAAAACAGACGTTGGCGAGGATGCAGAGAAAGAGGATCTCTTTTGCACTGCTGGTGGGAATGGAGGTTCCTCAGAAAATTAAAAATAGAACTACCCTAGGACCCAGCAATTGCACTACTAGGTATTTATCCAAGGGATACAGGTGTGCTGTTTCAAAGGGACACATGCACCCCCATGTTTATAGCAGCGCTATCAACAATAGTCAAAGGATGGAAAGAGCCCAAATGTCCATCGACAGAAGAATGGATAAAGAGGATGTGGTATATACATAACGGAGTATTACTCGGCAATCAAAAAGAATGAAATCTTGCTATTTGCAACTACATGGATGGAACTAGAGGGTATTATGCTAAGTGAAATTAATCAGTCAGAGAAAGACAAATATCATATGACTTCACTCATATGAGGACTTTAAGACACAGAACAGATGAACACAAGGGAAGGGAAGCAAAAATAATATAAAAACAGGGAGGGGGACAAAATATAAGAAACTCTTAAATATGGAGGACAGAAGGTTACTGGAGGGGTTTTAGGAGGGGGGGGGCTAAAATGGTAAGGGGCATTAAGGAATCTACTCCAGAAATCATTGTTGCACCACATGCTAATTTGAATGTAAATTAAAAAATAAAATTAAAATCAACAAAATTGTATTTTAATTATGTTTTTATTGATTTTAACTATATTTCACAGAATACCTTGCTTCTTTTTCTATTTTGCGTCTTTTTTTTTTTTTTTAAGATTTTACTTTTAAGTAATCTCTAAGCCCAACGTTGGGCTTGAACCCACAACCCTGAGACCAGGAGTTTCATACTCCACTCACCAAGCCAGCCAGGCACCCCTATTTTGCATCTTTTTAAATAGTTTCTTTTACTTATCCTCATTTACCAACATGAATCCCCAGTCGGTATATGAGATCTCTGCTCTTCATTTTGGTTACCATTGTACACGAGTTATTGGTTAAACTTAGCTCAACTTTTGTGCAAGAAACGGACGCCCTGGCCCAAAGGGTCCCCGAGACTTTATGAAGCAAGGAATACCACTTAGTGTGGAGTTCTTCCTCAGAAACTGGGAACCAAAGCCCTAGGGGATGTTGCTGTGCTCCCAAGCCTCACTTACAAAGCTGTCACTCGCAGATAGCAGTGGCCCACTAAGCTGGTCACATTGTCATTTCTCAGTTTTTCTGGGAGGGGTAAAGCTCTGTCAGTTTCCTTGGCCTTAAGTCCTTGATGTGCATGTGAAATGATTCAGGCTGTCTTAAGGTCCTCTTTGAAAGTTCTTTACTCTGCAAGGAGTACTTCACGTGCTTGTGAAACCATTCTCTGGACCCCTGTGGTACCCCTGCCACTTATTTGCAGATCTCTGGCAAATAAGGACCCTCGATATCTTGCTACTAAGCTTTACTTCCTTTCTTTCTAGCTCCTTTTATAATGCTGTTGTTTCTTCTTTGAAATCATTGTCAAACGTACTTGAAAGCGTACTTTACAATCTTACTGGTTAATGACCTCAGAGGAGAACACCACAGGCTCCCTTTCTCAAGTACGGAATAAAAAAGTACTTTAGCTTTTATAAAAAGTATCATATACTAACAAAACAGGCTTATGCCTAAGTGGGTATTCTTTGGTTTCTGGAAGAACTGCGTAAATATAATGTCAAGGTAGGGTGACGATGAGGCAGGGTTGGAGATGGGGATGTGGTGGGCCTGGGCCTACCCAAAATGCCAGAGGGAACAATGATTATATCTCTCAAGCCAGCCAGGAGAAGTATACAATGTAAGTCATGGTTCTATTTGTCTTGTGAAAAGGTAAAATTATTCAATTTTTCACGTAGACAAAAAATAAAACCAAGAAAAACTAGGGACGTGCTATGGATGGAATGTTTGTGTGCATGCAGAATTAACATGTTGAAACTCCCAAAGCCCCACCTCCTAACACCACTCCATTGGGAGGTAGTTAAGATAAGATGGGGTCATGTGGTTGGGGACCTCATGAATGGGGTTAGTGCCCTCATAAGTCATGAGACAGCCTCCTTCCGTTCTCAGCTCTCCACCATGTAGAGACGAGAAGTCAGCCGGAAGTGTGTTCTCACCGGACACTGAATCTAACAGCACCTAAAGGACTTTCCAGCCTTCAGAATTTCCGTTGCGTAGAAGCCATCCGGTCTGTGGTATTTCTGTTATAGTAGCCTAAATGCACTAAGGACAGTATGGAGCATCTCACCTAAAATGATAGTCAGTCCTGGCATTGTTGTGCAGTGGGTGTTCTGCCTGTCTCCTCGGGTGGGCTTGTTTTTTTCCTGTTAACAATTACACAGTTTTGCAAGGCTTGGTATGTGCATTTTGTTGCTGAACTTCTTTAGAAGTGTGATATTTCAGTTGTCGCCGGTTGTGTATACCTGTGTGATTTTGTTTGGGAACAGTAGTTATTTTAAAACATTACCAAAAAAAGTCTCTTATTATTATCTACAAAGTGTGCTGATACTCCATGGTAAATTGAAAAATGATGTCAAAGATGGTAACGGGCAATGAAGGGCTTTATCATCACCCACAACTGATAGCAGTTCATCTATAGGTGAGACTGTGACTCAGCTTCCACTTGGGATTCTGCATATAGTTTGACGTTCGTGAAATTACATGATAGGAGAAGACATCCAGATGGCCAACCAAGACATGAAAAAATGCTCAGCATCACTCATCATCAGGGAAATACAAATCAAAACCACAATGAGATACCACCTCACACCTGTCAGAACGGCTAACATTAACAACTCAGGCAACAACAGATGTTGGCAAGGATGCGGAGAAAGAGGGTCTCTTTTGCATTGTTGGTGGCAATGCAAGCTGGTGCTCTAGCCACTCTGGAAAACAGTATGGAGGCTCCTCAAAACACTAAAAATAGAACTACCCTACGACCCAGCAATTGCACTACTAGGCATTTATCCACGGATACAGGTGTGCTGTTTCGAAGGGACACATGCACCCCCATGTTTATAGCAGCACTATCGACAATAGCCAAAGTACGGAAAGAGCCCAAATGTCCACTGGTGGACGAATGGATAAAGAAGATGTGCGATATATATATACAACAGAGTATTACTCGGCAATCAAAAAGAATGAAATCTTGCCATTAGCAACTACGTGGATGGAACTGGAGGGTATTATGCTAAGTGAAATTAGTCAGAGAAAGACAAAAATCATATGACTTCACTCATATGAGGACTTTTTTTTAAATTTTTTTTTTAACGTCTTATTTATTTTTGAGACAGAGAGAGACAGAGCATGAACGGGGGAGGGGCAGAGAGAGAGGGAGGCACAGAATCGGAAGCAGGCTCCAGGCTCTGAGCCATCAGCCCAGAGCCCGATGCGGGGCTCTCAACTCACGGACCGCGAGATCGTGACCTGAGCCGAAGTCGGCTGCCCAACCGACTGAGCCACCCAGGCGCCCCTCATATGAGGACTTTAAGAGACAAAACAGATGAACATAAGGGAAGAAAAAAGACAATATAAAAACAGGGAGGGGGACAAAACAGAAGAGACTCATAAATATGGAGAACAAACTGAAGGTTACTGGAGGGGTGGTGGGAGAGGGGATGGGCTAAATGGGGAAGGGGCACTAAGGAATCTACTCCTGAAATCATTGTTGCACTATATGCTAACTAATTTGGATGTAAAATTTTAAAAGTAAAAAATTAAATTAAAAAAAAAGAAATTACATGATAGGAAGTATCAATACACATCTACCTGAAGATTACAAAACATCCCAGGTAAATTGCAACCTTTAAGAAAATGGTTTCAGTGGTTGGAATGCAATATTCCACCCAACAAAAATGTGATTTTCTATTACTTATATCTATTGGTCTCCCCCACTTAAAAAAATGAGTCATTAAGAATCGCTGAAGAAAAATAACTTTGAAAATTTTTAGGAAACACTGACAATTTTCAGAGAGCATGAAAAACTTCTGTATTTGAACACACTGCAACTCGAGAATGGATATTGATTTTTGTGGTAAAACCATTGATAATAGATTACACTTTCACTCATTCAAGACAAGTTGGAAGACTAAAATATATCTGAAATTCTTAGGTGAAAATATTTCACTTTTCTTGGGAAGTACCATATACTTTTAAATGTTTATTTCATTTGTATATGAGAGTAATGTTTAGCATTCATAAGTTGATTTCTATAAATGTATAAACTCATAATCATTGGAATGATAAGGACAGGATAGTTGCAGGATGTGATAAACGGATCCTTTCCCTCAGCTTATTCAGTACCATGGTACAAAAAACTGATCGTTCAAAGAAAAAACACAACTATTGATTTATGCAAGATGATACAGAAAACATCAAATTCTATACTTAAAGAAAGTTAGATGATAAAGGCATGGCCAAGACTAGCTCTCCATAGTTATAAGATTATTAGCAGTAAATCAGAGTCAAATATGAATAAAATAAGGTTATGTCTACCTTAGTGCTGCTAACATGAACGGCAAGTTAGCCAAGAGTTTCTGTGAAGTGTAAGAAAAGCCAAGATTATTTCCCCACGTACCCACGTCATGGTCATCCTCTACATTAGTCATATGAGGTCTACAGGGAAATGAAAGAACGTCACAGGTCTCTCAATACTGTCTTTGTTTTCTACTACTCATCTGTGAAAATATCGGCAATATAAAAACATTTATTTTTTTTTTAACTTTTTAATGTTTTTACTTATTTTTGAGACAGAGAGAGACAGAGCCTGAATGGGGAGGGGCAGAGAGAGAGGGAGACACAGAATGTGAAGCAGGCTACAGGCTGCGAGCTGTCGGCACAGAGCCTGACGCGGGGCTCGAACTCACGGACCGTGAGATCATGACCTGAGCCGAAGTCGGCCACTTAACCGACCGAGCCACCCAGGCGCTTCTAGAAACATTTATACATGCAGTTGAAAGTATGACACACTGGAAGCTATGTGACTCTTTCTAAACCTACAGAACTGGACATAATAGTTCTATATAAGAGTAGGGAACTTCCAGAGATTTTCGGAAGATTCAAAAAGCTTTTGCAATTGGCTCTTTAATTACACAGTTAGTGAATGGAGCAATTTGCTGGTATAAATCCAAACTTGACTTTCTTCTTGCTTAAATCGTCTTTATCACATGCTCAGTACGTGTGTGGTGGGTAACACACAATTGCCCCCGTTGCCATTTGAGTATTTCTAAAATCATTTCCCATGGATGAGAATTGAATAAAATATACTCTGTCACTTTGAATACAAATATCTGCCTTTGCTTTTATTAGGTCTGGCTTAAATTGGAAATGTTGAAGGAAAGAAAGCATAGCATGACCAAA